>NW_008752333.1:49414-68696 GCF_000715545.1 Opisthorchis viverrini
TAAGCCCGCCGGTAGATTAAGCGATGCAGGAGGCCTAGATTCAACCTGATGCGCCCTAGCCGTAATGGATCCAGCCCAAGTGATAAGCAGCGAAGACGATACGGTAGTATGGATGACACCGAAAACAGGGACTTAGTAAACGAGCGCTGCACATTCCCCACAACAGTCCGGCATTTTTGTGAATACTGTGAGGCGAATCCAGGGCTGGATTTACGAATTGGTTTTGCAAGTTGTTTAAAAATGACAATTAAACAGGGTTTGTTATGGAAGGATCGGCGAATGTAAGCGCAGAGCTTGCGAGCTTTAGCCACTCGGTACCTTACATTTTGGTTGAAGCTAAATGTACAGGAATACCCAAGGCCTAGGTCTCTCATTTCGGGAAGAGTAGGAATGGAGAGACCGTTAAGGGTAAGCATCCCAGGAGGAATTTGGAATCGATATGACAGCGCTGGGCGTTTTGGAACAGCGAAAGAAAGACAGAAGTTAGAAGACCAGAGTGATAAAGAGTTTAAGTCAGACTGAATCACTGGCCTTAAACGTGTATGCTATCTTAATGTCATCAGCAAACAGATCGAGTCGGTGACGTTATTAACGTACAGTAAGAACGGTAGAGGGCCAAGCATACTACCCTGAATAACTCCACTGGTAATGGGCTGAGTTCTACCGGTGAGGTAAGAAGCGAGCCATAGCAGTAGTGGACCTCCGATCCCCTTAGTTTGTAGTTTTTTGAGGAGTGCATCGTCGGGAACTTGGTCGAAGTCCTTGCGAATATCAAGGCAGATAATGGTAATGCACAGTCCGGTATCGTAGGCGGACGAGATATGATTGAAGAAGTGACTTTTTGGTAAGCTGTCTTTGCATTCTTGTGCGAGCAGCTTTAAGTTTTAAGGTATGGAATTTTTTGGTAGATGAGAGAAGAGCCCGGGCTGTTAGCAGACGCGCTGCATCTTTTCCATCCCGGAATTGCATTATTATCGGGCAGCACATGGATGGTTTCGACTTCCGGAGCCGCCGAGCTTTGCATATGGTGTCCTGCATGCCACATGCATTCAGGATGGGAGTTTTGGCGTCCTCAAGTGGGATTCGATCGGATGCATTGAATATTAATGCTTGATGCAGGCATTCGATACGTTGACTCATCTCAGTAGCAATCGTGTCAATAAGAAGTGACGCTTTTTCTAAGTTTGTTTGATTGCATGTTGCGTCAGGATTCAGATGGCATTCAATCGATCGTATGGTTCGGAGGGACAACATTTCGTTCTCCATTTGACGCACACGTATTTTGAATTTTCTAGATTGCATGTTGCGTCAGGATTCAGATGGCATTCAATCGATCGTATGGTTCGGAGGGACAACATTTCGTTCTCCATTTGGCGCACACGTATTTTGAGATTTTCTAGATCATTCAAGACTTTAGATCCTACTGGCAACGGTGAGAGTGTTGCCGGGTTGAAGAGGCGAGGATATGTCAGTTAGAACAAACGAACAATCTGAGGTTGCCTGGGATACTATCGTTGCCAGCTTCGGGAGGTGAGGGGGTTGGGAGCTGTATCTTCTGAATCTAAAGCGCTTCTTTGAACATGCTGGGAGGATAGCTGATGGGGATTCGAGGTCTAGCGGCCGCTTTGAGAAAGACGGGAGCGGTGTCATAATGAGAAACTTTGGAGCAGGTTGAGGAATGGTTGATTTGGTAGAATAAAGCTGAGAGCTCTAGGATAGTAGAAGAGTTATGGATTGTATTAAGAGACTCATATACAGGGTGCACCAAGCCGTACGACTTGCTTCGGCAGAGGGCCTACAGGCCCAGGATGAGGAGTGGGAGGATGGATTACGTGGTATCCTGTAATCGATGCTATCTGATGAAAGGGGACACGATAGCCTATTACTGTCTCAGAAATTAGCGATTTAAGGTCCGTCGACGTGATGGGCTACTTTCTGGTGACAACCAATGGGAATCAGTACACCGTGAAGTTGACAGAACACCTGTCGCAGTGAACTGAGGCGGCAGCCGTGACTAATCAACAGGCGACGATGATCGGTGGATTAGCATCACATCACATCATGGCCAGAATGAGGCCTTGCTTCGACAGCGAAGAGTTTAGGAATTGCCTGCAGAAGCTGGGCATCAGACGGCTGAATACTGCAATATACTACCCCCAAACAAATGGCCTAACGAACGTACTAACAGAACGATCAAGTTGTTGTTGGCGGTCAAACGAGGTGACTGGGAGGTTAACTTGCCAATGGTGTTGCTAGCTCATTGGGCTTCCACACAGCCAACCACAAGCAAGGCCCCGTTTGTGCTGCGTACAGTAGACATCCGCGCCGTCCGGTTTAATGGGAAATCGGGTTGCGGCCGGCAACCGCTTATCTGCGGAGGAGCTAGAGTAAGAAAGAAGGAGAGCTCGAGAAAACTCGACCATCCTTCGGGAAAGGACCGGGCAGAAAACGGCATGTGGAAAGACATGAACCTTCCCCATAGGCACGAAGGTCAAGTAGAAGGATCGCCAGAATCCTAAGAGAAGTGGACTGGAGTCGCGAAAGCTAGGCGGTCGATGGCAAGGACCGTTTGTCGTTACCGACCGCCGGTAGAACGTCTACACAATTCAAGATTGTCAGGGATCGAAAACAGTAAATGGGACGCAGCTTCCTAATTGGAATTATACACCGAGTTTATACATTGCCGAAGCCCACCTGACGGGAGTAAGGGAAAATCGGTACCATAGGAAGGACCTTTAAAGGGGGAATGAGCGTAACAGTGATATTACTGATGGGGAGGAATGCGAGTAGTTTGCCTTCCCGTAAATCCGCTTCGCGTCCCTTGAAAAGTGAGAGTTATTACGGAATTTGTTGAGTCGGTCTATAGCATTTGCTTGCTATTGAGTAACAGTCAATGAATATAAGGGAAAGTTCAGGAAGACGCGTTGAAGAGAAGATGGATATTCAGTTCTTGTAAACATGATGCGCATAAGAGTTTAGCCCCCTTGTTCAATATTTTGTAATTTGTCAGTTGGCATTTTCTAATAAGTAACTCCACAGCGAAGTCCTTCTTCCTTTCACGGTTACAGGCTGAAACAATACTACCATTTGAAAAAATGAATAAGTCATCCTGTTGACCACCAAGTTATTAAAGTAGCGTCAAGGAACCACGGCTCTGAGTTGGATAGTCGTAGAAGTTATCGTAAGCTCCATTCGTCCGTTTCCATAAGCAGTGTCTGCCATATCGGTGGCTATCATTTTGGGAACTGTACTACCGGAAACTGGGTGAAATGCGAGATAAACTCCTCCTCAAAAATGCTACTAGCCATCAGCAGGTGGTTCTACGTATTTCCTCCAGCAACATTCAAGTGAACATGCGCTGCACATATACTTCTGTGATCACAATATGGAAGAACTTCAGTATATCCATGAACAAAAACAAAACACAAAGTGGGGTTTGCGGTATGTCTACTGTTCACATTCACATCACTGTCGTTTGAACAGTCGTCCTCATATCCTGGCACAGTTATTCTGACGAATCCAACCCAAAGGATAGAAATCACTGCTCTCGAGTTTTGCTATTATTATGGCTCACTAGCAGTGTATATCTAATGGCCGTGTCCGGGGTTTGAAATCCGGACACTTGACATTCTAGGAGGTGTCATCACTATTCCACCAGCGCACGTTGGACGCATGTGAATTCTCACGTATGAACTGGTAAACATGCTCACGCTTGAGCAGTGTGATTAGAGTGCCCGATACATCATCGATATGACAAAGAAGCAGCGATTATGACGGTCGATTGACCGGCTTGCAAGGACTTCCCGGCCAGCGTCCGAATAGCCGGACAGAATGTTTCCAACACCAGCCTCGTCGGTCGTCGACTCCCATGCCAGTGTCATTCATTCCACCTGTTCAACTCAAGCCGTGACCAGTGATGGAGGCTACCATACCTCACGGTTTCTAAACAGGATTTTGAAGATGACTTGTTACCTGCTTCCCACAAGGTAGATATGCTTTGCACTAGAGGCCATGACATGTTTGGTTAGTTCGGGAGCTGAGTAGCTACACCATACCGGGACATCCGGAAGGCAAACCAAGGTCGGAGATGGGTTTTTATACGGTACTAATGATGTGAGACAAATTCACAAATTATACAAACCTCGACAGCAGATACTCGTCCAAGAAAATGGCCCATTTGGACCACAAAAGTACAACCCAAAAGCAAATAGGCTCGCATAGGTGATAGTCGCACATGCACCAGGTCCGTTACGAGTGGCCGGATGACCTCAAAGCTAAACGAGTGAAGTGGTAAGGACCAACAAACGCCAGTTCGTATGCACCCACCAAACACAAAATCATCATCATCATCGTCAGGCGTAAGAACCGCGCACTCGTCGTACACTGGCTGTAGCTGCCGCAGTTTCGTTCACCGATGATTTGAGGGGGGTAGGTAGCTTCGCATTGCACGCGCAAGCTGGTGAATTGGTAAATAAATCCAGCACTGTCAGTGGGCTGTCAAGTGGGGGGGGGGTTGGAAAAGGAGTTATGCATTGAAGGCAATAGCTTGGATGCACAAGCGCCATTGAGGGCGCAACTGGGCCATGTCTGGCAATGTCTCTAGCCATTGATGTGAACCATCTCGGGGTCCCCATCTGCGAAGACGGCAATGACTAGTGCAGCTGAGTTTGCTGGGAATGGCTTTCATACTTCGCTGCCAAGTCATTGTTTGACCGCCTCTGGCTGTCTCCCAACCTTCACATGGTTGGGCGGAAAGAGCCCTTCGAGGAAGCCGGTCGACTGGCATACGCAGCAAGTGGCCAAGCCACCGCAACTTGTGCAGTGTGATCAGTTCATCTATCAAGGGTGTGTTATTTCTCCCAAATACCATTCGACGTACTTCAGAATCGCTGATCCGGTGTTCCCACCAGATTCGGGCAGTGCTCCGATGGTCAAACACTGAAAGTCTTTTGACGTCCTCGGAGAACAGCGGCCAGGTTTCTGATCCATATAGTAATATGGAGCACACCGCAGCATTGTAAACTCGACCCTTGACAGAAAAACTGATGTCACGCCTACGCTCAGTTTGTCTAAAGGTCAACAGAAAGGCGGCACATACGGACCACATCCTCAGCTGCCACAGCAACCGTCCAGCTTGCCACAAACGAAGCTGCATTCGGACACTTTTCAAGCGGATCGAGGCACAATGCAGTATAACAGAATCCAAGATCAAAGAATGCGCCTTTACAAATTGTTTCAGAAAAATGGATACCCGAGGAACTTCATCTGGAGAACACTCAGGAAGCCAAATACGATCGATGCAACAGGACAAACTGCGAGGCAAAAGAGTCAAACTTCCGTACATCAGAAACATCGCTGAAATGACCGCGAGGCTCCTACGACAGCCCAATACAATGGTCGCCTACAAGCCTGCGAATACTCTGCGGAGGCCACTATCAAGACCAAAGGGGAAATTAGATCCAATGACGAAGAACAATGTCATATACAGGATCCAATGCAGGGACTGCGACAAACGGTACGTAGGACAAACAGCAAGGAAGCTCTCCACCAGAATACATGAACACAAACTCGCCACTAAAAGACAATCAATCCTCCCTCATCTCCTCACACAAAGACCAAGAAGGGCACGAGTTCGACTGGAAAGGCGTTTGCATACTGGCTCAAGCAAGAACAAAACGAGAACGCAAATTTATGGAGGCGTGGTACTCCACCGAATAAGCCATCAACAAACCATCGAAATTGATCCCATTTACCAGCCACTAAGGGCGAGAGAACGCCAGAACTACAGAAATTAGAGCTGCAAAAGCCTCCAGACGAGGAACTTATACAAGAAGCAAGAAAGCGTCATTCAAACGGACACAATAATTGGATTGGAGGAGGCGCCCAATCAAAGCACCAAATCAACCGGCGGAAGCAGGGATACTGACCTTCACGGTGGAGGAAATAGCGCTGTACAAGCAACCAATCAAACTCGAGAACGGCAGACCACAACGCAATGCGAATCAAGGCCAGAGGGAACAAACTACTAAAATTAAAAGCCGTTGGGATAACCAATCAATACAAAGGACCATAGACCACAACGCAACAAGGATCACAAACGGACCAATAGATTCACTAGATTCGTTACACTCCAGGCAGACAATCACGTCAGAAGATAACACAGCTTTTGACTGCTATATAAACACACGCGGGCAAGGAAGAAGTACCCACCCAACTGCGCACTGATGATGTCTCCTCGTATGGTGACGAAAGGTTTGCAAGCCAATTGCCAAGCTCGGCGAACAGATCAACAGCCATCTGACCAATAACCAATAAACTCACCCGAGCTACCGATATCTCACCACATTACCAATTCTAACGGGCGTTTGGGCAACTGCAGCCGAGGATTGAAGCTTGGAAAGAGGGGCGACGAGTAGGAGATAGAATGAAAGCAGTAGCGCGTGGCAGGTGTTAGGAGGCATGAGATACAACGGCATCGATATAAGAAAATCTAAAAAGGGATTACAACAAGCTGAATGGACCCAAGAATGGCTCATGGCAAAAAACAGCCATTACGTGCTGCCTGTGACTGCTTGTAATCGGGAAATCATAAGTTATTAGCATTCTGAGCATATGATCGCTCTAAATAAAAAGAGGAAGGAACATGTGTGCTATGTTTGGATGATGAAGTGGACTAGGGGTGGTGGGACCCCACTAAGACGAAGGTGGAAACCTCTTGTGCGTCGACGTTAGCCGCGAGTCTCACAGGTACTCTCAGACTACCCCATGCATGAATTTTTTTAATATTCTTTTTATTATTATTTTTTTGGAACAAACGGGAGGACAGCTCTCGTCCGCTTTTATTTCTTATTGTTGTGAGACAAGTGACGGCCGGAACAAGGCCAATCCAGCTACAGACGCTGCACCCCAGCGCAGCAGGATCTGGCTCTCAACAATCAACTATTGATGCAGCTTTCGCCCTCCTGCGTCTTGACACCTGAAGTTTGTCCACCAGTAGGTTCAGATGTATACGCAGGCAGTCTAAATCTCTCGGCGTTTGCTAGATAAAATGCACAAGGCTAGATCTTGTTCCGGTAAGTTGTAATCCGATGGCCGCCGTGGGCGTATGGAGAAGCAAACCAAAAACTTCCATGAAATATGTTTCTTGGTGTTACGTCTCTAAACTCTGGGAAGATGGATGCGAGGGAGCCACATCGTTAGGTAGAATGAGCATGCGCATTAACTGGTAGGGATTCCGACTGTCTGTGGGCACCTGTGTGTTTGCAACACGAACTAAAATTTAATTAACTTATACCAACCTAACCCTGTTTATTCCAACACTGTGAAGTCTTGGGAGTCGCGGTCCCAAAGGCCTCAGAACGATGTAGCATACATACGTGGTCATTCGACGAACAATATTCCGAACAGAGCCGTTGACCTCTCAGAGTTCCTGTTGGCCAAAATAATATGACTAAGGTATCCCGAATTTTTGCTTCAGCCACTCGGCATGCCGGGACACCTCATGTTTTGCTGCAGTGTGTATATGTGATCCACCTGGCTTTTCAGGCGGCAGGTTGCATTTTTCAGATGGGTGTTGGTCAATAACCAAAATGGACCATTCAGGATTGTGCGTGTACAGCTGATTTTCGGGTGATCTTAAACCAGCGCATTGCATTTGTACTGCCAGATTGTCTATGATCAGTCTTTACTCGATGCTGCCCTCCATCAGTTAAAAGTTTACGCATGGAGATAACTTTTATTTTTCCAAGAAGGCATATATAACCGGACAACCGGTACTCATACAATTCACGATCAGTGAGGCATAACGCTTGTACACACCGGCCGGATATTAGTTGGTTTAAAAATATATGCCAAGAACGATTTGTCGCGTGCGTTCAGTCGACATTTGCTATTTCTGGGAAGCGTCAAAACGGCGCTATCTGCTGCATCTGGAGAGGCAAATGAGGCCATAGTGTTTTTCCCTTAAGGGCAGCACAAGCAAGTGTCCGGTCTACAAAAGTGTCGCTAGGATCAGAGGCATATCATCTGCCACAATAAAACACAAATATGTGGCACCTACTCAGTGGGGTTAGTTGACAATTCGAAAGTTGTGTATGTCCTCAGTTGAAGGAACCTTGTCAAATTCCTCTGCCACAAACCGCCGCGCTTCACACTACGGCCTTCAATACTTTAGGAGTGCGTTGCATGTGCCCAACTCCACTTAGTTTAGACGTGCACTTGCCGGAAGCCTATCTAACAAACACCTGCAAACCTAACATTAAAGATGACAGCGAGATGTGTTGTATCGTGGGTGGCCGTCCACTGGCTACGCCTCCCTTAGCCTGTCAGGATGTGCGATAAGGCGAAGACAGAGAACTGGAGACACGGCTGTATTGTCAGGGCGCAACATACAAAGCTTCTGTATAGTTATTTAGGATGACTTAATAGCCAATCACGGCCGTTCACTTCACTGTTCTGCACGGCCAGTGGCTGTGTTCCGGTGTGAACTCTTTAAGCCCCACGACGCCGGTCTTATTTTGCCAAACCGTGTTTGGTGTGCTCCGCCAACGCACCTGCTATCCTGAACGTGTGAAATGATGGTGGCCTTGAGGATTCGTCTTTCTCTGCACATATGCTTCTTCCATGTCTGGGAACGCCCTGACAAGACGGTTCCCCTGCTTCCTGAGACAAAAACGCACAGGGTGACCGGTGTTTTACTTACTGATTTCCATTGAAAAACTCGCTAAACTTACTAAATTCTTCGGATTTCCCGACATTCAGTTTGTCTTGCATACTCCCCGTCGTAGGTATATTGCATCCATTCGTAAAGCAAAACAGTGCCGGTGCTTTGATTACCAGATGAGCGCAAAAATATCACGTGGTTCACCTTCATGTACACATTTGACGGCTCCTCAAATGCTGCAGTGTGAAAGGGATACAGCTTACAATTTCTCAACACACTCAATGAACTCAACTTTGTAACCATAGTACAACAAGCTTAAGGACTAATGCGCTGAAAACTTGAAAAGATGTTAATTAAACCAAAATGCAAAAACAGACACAGAGCTGGGCAATTCTCGGCTCAAGCACTGTAAAACGTGTGTAAAAACTTACCAGCGTCCATCGGTTTTAGGGGTGAAAATGTTAACGGGTCTACCGGTCATGGTTCCCTGTGGTCTGTTGTCCAAATAGTACGCATCCTTAAGCAAATTTATGCCTAAATTTCCCTGCAACAGCACACAAACTGACAGCATCATATGACAAAGACGTTATCCAATGACCGCAGAATCAATTGGAACTCCCATGCTAATCAACAAATACCTGAAGGCTAGTCCGCGATACACTGCTAGCCAGCAGGCGATAGGGTGACATAACAGTTTCGGACATTCGAGCCGACGTGCGCAGGCTAATACAATAAAAATTTTATCAAAGGAAATATTGCGATTGTTAACAAGACATTTAACTAGCCACTCGATGGGTAATGTCATCGTCCTTACTATGGTACAGTATTTCATACGCATATCTGGACTGCAGCCCAGGAGAGTGAAGAATTAATCTGTACCTCTCGTGCGACTCACTTGCTGACCCAGTTTTCTGGTCTGTGACAAGCGGAAAATTGCGATGAGTTCCTAAAACGCCAATTGGGTACCCTATAAACGGCCCGTAGATTATGGATAAACTTTTTAGATTACCTGTAGTACCTCTTAAAGCGACCAACTTCATAATTTTCTTCCAGAGTAGATGGCGCAGTTTCAAACGCACAAAAAAGTTTCCGTCACAGTAAATAAATCACTGGGGTAGGAACCGCAGCGGCCGCAGCGCGAATTGAATCTCAGCACTAAATTTTTCCAACTGTTAACGTGAGAGAGAATTCATTCATTAGGACGATGGGAGATAGCCATCTGGGCTGTTTTTCAAGAGTTCTGAGTGCTGTCTTTTTCATCGCTTCTAATCGATCGATGATTTTAATCTCCCGCTTCTATTACTTGCGGCTTCAGAAGGGGAAAACTTCGTCACCTCCTTATCAGTCGCTAAGATCAGTATAATTCAACGTGCTTTCACAGTCGTCCTCTACCCGGCTGGTTGGAGGGACTTGCGAAAGAAAGCATCGTTCCTTCTGAATTCCGATCCAGGCCCAATTTCGTCAACTAGAGTAAAGCACTCCAAGCACAGAGTTTCGGTTAGACTGGTAGTGGTTTTAGGCGAGAACTGTCCTAGAACAAAGACCGTAGACATGCCGGAGCGGCAAAAGAGCCAGTGGTACCCAGCAAGGTGGTATTCCAACATGGAGCAAGCTTCATGTTACTCCGCGGGGCTGGTTGAGGTGTCTTCTATGAAACCTCTTGTTATATGCCCCGCCTATAATGGGGAACGTGTACAAGACGATCAATGGCGTCTCCCGAGCTCGGTCGTTGCACATTGGGCGCAACTTTTTGGACGAAGTCGTGCCAATTTCCGCTGCTGCGCTGAATGTTAATCCCGGTGTGCTGAAGCTATTTTGTAATTCTCTCGATAGCTGTGGAACATCGGTGTGGGGTGACAAAAATGTTATTAAATTCATCCTGAAGAAATCTCTTCTATGTGAAGGTTACTCGCCCTCAAGTTCCCAGTTGGTAAGAGTGTCTAGCTCTTGGCGAAGGCTGATCTATCGGATAAAAACTATGCTGTGTACTATAAACGTCCCTTAAGAATGTGGGCGTTGTTCCTAGAAGTCGAGGGGATGGTTTAAAGTAAATTTCATAACAACGCTAGCACCTGGAAAGACGATGCGCAATAAAAAGACATCTCACGAAAGAAACAATCCCTACCGCATTGTCTGGTGGGGTGCATTCAAGAGTATGCGGGTTATTTTGTGTCCAGGCGACAGGAGATCTTGTTTCACGAGGGATGTAACCATTGGCATTCCTTTTCATGTACGCTAAATTTGCTTAGGTGTGTACATGCCACTTTCGGCGAGTCATGATGAGCCCGACGCCCTTTCTGTGGAAGGGTTCCGAAAAAATGTATGGAGAGAGCAATTGCCAGAAGCCTGAATACTTCTGAGACACTTTGTCCCCCATAATCCACCATCCAGATAGAAAATCACCTACCTGAGGATGCTGAGAATTCACCAGTATCAAGTCACCCGTTTTGACATACAAGTATGTCTGAGCATCAGCATGCTTCTTGTTCACGGGAGTGTCCCGATTCGGCCGTTTCCGAATTCTTGAAAAGGATACACACCAGACAATACGGCTGGATACTGCAAATACACACCTGGGTACAGTGAATCCAATGAAACGGAATCGCAACATGACAACTTTGCAATCTGACGGAAGTCAGCTAAATCCAATCACGTTTGTGCAAAGCTGAGCTCCAGCCCCTTTTCTGAAAGTACATGCTCCGTTATTTATGGTTTGTTCACCGGACGGAATACAGCCGATTCCTAACGGAATAAACGATTTCTTACCTTTCTCCCACGAGGTTCGTTGACCTGCTGTTCTGTAGTGGTTAACGACTCTATGGAGTCTCCTGTGAACTGAACAAATTACTGATATAAGCCAGATACAAAGTCACAAGGAGGATAATCCAAGTAAATCTCGACTCACAGTTCAAAATAGGAGATTCCGTAGTTCCGTATTCCGTTGAACCACCACACCAAGAATAGTTCTATCTTCCTGGTATCCCAGATCTCCGGTGATCGAAATATTATTCCACAAGCGTGAATATATTAGTCCAGTGTTTGTAGCTGAAATGTTTGTTCACGTTTAGTGTTAGCAGCGGTCAAATATAGCCAACCGGCGGTCACAACAACAGTCACTCAGCAAAAGTCTCAAAGTCACGTTGGAGCCAACGAGCGGGCGGTAGCGGTTGTATTTCAGTAAAACAAACTTTTGTACAGCGATGTGACTGATAATGATGGGAAAAAATAAGATGATTATGAGCATGAAATAGAGCAGTTTACAAGAGCTACAGAACCCCCCTAGTGCGTCAAATGGGTGAGCAGGACGCTCGAAAAAGAAACGCGTCACGACAATTAGTCTTTAAAACAAACAGGAAGTTTTCAGTGTCGACCAGATCTTGTGAGTGATGGTGTGTGTGGTATTGGTGGTGTCACTGGTCGAAGGAAAGATCGTGTGACTGTGTGGTTGTGTAACGAAGGGGGTCGTACTATGCTCATCATCAGAGGTTGGTCGTGTGTGCATGTAAGCAACTTTTAGTCGATCGATGCTAACCGTGTCTTTGCAGCCGTTACGATCAATGACAAAAGTTTTGTCTTTCCGAGGAGTGAATCTGAAAGGCCCCTCGTATGGCGGTTGTAAGGGCTTTCTGACCGCAAAAACATAGTCACATCTAGCAAGATCGGGATGTGCCTGGGTAGGCTTGCAAGTTTGTCGAGTAGGTGAAGGACGGATATCACGCATGTATTGGCGAAGCCGGGAAGCGTAGGAATTAGGGTCCGTTTTACCAGTTGTTGCCGAGTCGACTACCATTTCACCTGGAATGCGTAAGGTAGTACCGAAGACGAGTTCAGCGGCTGTGCAGCCCAAGTCTTTTTAACAGTATTGTGTATACTGAAAATAATGAGTGAGAGGCGTTCCGACCAGTGTGTGCTAGAGGAGGCTATCAGCGTTGCCTTAAGTTGTCGATGAAAGCGTTCGACCATGCCGTTGGCAGCCGGTTGGTATGCAGTTGTTCGGAAGTGATCCGTACCACGTAGCCGTTTGAGGTCATGAAAAAGTGTTGAAGTGAATTGTGGACCTCGGTCAGTGATAATGGTAGCGGGTACACCGAACGTAGCGATCCAGCTATCGACAAAGATTCTAGCAGTGTTTTTGGCAGACAAGTCGTTGATCGGAATCGCCATGGGCCAGCGTGTGAAACGGTCGATACAGGTGAGTATGTGTGTGAAACCTCTGAATGGGGGCAACCGTCCAACCAGGTCAATGTGTACATTTCGAAAGTGTGAGTCGGGGAGCTGAAAAATAGCAGTTGGAGAAATGGTGTGTCGCTGGGTCTTGCTCGTCTGACAGTCAAGACGTTGCTTGGCCCAAGTGCGTATCTCATCTTGCATATTCGGCCAAGCGTATCTTTGTGACACAAGTTTGGCTGGGATGAGAAATTGCGTGGAAGTGGTCGAATACAGAGCGTCTATGTTTTTCAGGAACAAAAGGCCTTGGGCGACCTGTGGATATGTCACAAACAATGAAACTGTCAGAGTCTAGGAGCGGTAGTGCGACGAATTTGAGAGGTGGAAGGCTGGAAAAATTTNGGTCGCAAAAAACGCCAAAACTGTTTAATCCCACGCTTATCACACCTAGGTTATCCACCAAATGCGAGAACGGAAATTCTGGTGTTGTGCTGCACTTTTAAGCTTGTTTAACGGTTCTTGAAAACTGTTCGCTTAATTTGTAAGTCAACTTTGCTGGAGAACTTTTGCGATCCTGGTCGGTAACTAGCTCTAACTAGCTCATAGGATGCGATTCAATCAATCGCATTGCTCTGTACTATCTCTTCATATCCTCTAACTGCACTTCAGCATCTTAGGTCGTACCGCAAAGAAGCTAAACGGAACTAATATGGTGGAAAGCAAAATGCGGGTAATAAAGCACTGTCAAGGCTCAGTAATTTCAGCCCTAGATGGGAACGTTTTGCTTTTTATACTTGAATCTGGTTTGACTCGTTCAGTCCACCGTTGGAAATGTCACATCCCTGGCCTACCTGAAATTATTTGTAACAAAGTTGTGAGTACGTGTTGAGCGGATCATGGTGTTCTCTTCTCGACTGCAGGCAAGTCCAGTCTCAACTCAATCAACGGCTTCCAGGAATATTTTTTATGCAACTTTACAGTTTCACGATGAAGCTGAGGCCCAATAGCAAGGAAAGGTGTTTGTTCTAAGTCATACATGAGGGTATCAATGCTCGATGAGCGAGTGTGCTATTATCCTGAAATTTCCATACGTTTATCCCCACTAGCGACTATAAAACAGGTCGAACTAAAATCCGAGGCGAAGATTAACTTCTCCTACGCTAAGACCGGTGGATGCGAGATGGCCCAAGTGGTGAGAGCACGAACGTACCCACCGGAAGGTCAGTAGTTCGAACCAGAGTAATTGGTGACAGTCATTAATCTGGTGGAAATCTCAGAGACTTTCAAAAGTATTAATACGACGCTTTCATTTTCAAGACGTGTTACCTTCCAATTCTGCCCCAAAAACACACATCTTGTATCAACACGTTAACAGTAGAAGCTGTAAGTTACCTTGAAGCATCTTCTCGGCCATCACTAGCGGAAGAGCTGTAAAATAGTGTGTATGAATCAGTGTGAGTGGTTTCGTTCGAGGATGTGATCCAATGAGTTTGATTTAGAACGAAATATCTATGGCTCAGGCAATTCTTCCGCAATATTCCACTAGATTGTTTTGACCCCAAGGCTGCGAAATGGATCGCAGAGACCACCTGCTTATCACCAAACACTTATGTTCGTTCATCCCAACAAACTGATGGCGATAATTAGGTTGTCAACGAAACAAACGCTGCGGAATTGCCAGATTCGGCGAATTACTCTATTGTCAAATGAAACCCCCGATTTTGATGCGTTCTATGTGATGAACCTTGTTGTTTTCGTATCCGTCTAGAAGTTACAGGTGTAGTGAATTCCGCGTAAGATGAGATAAGCAGAGGGTAACGTTAGATCGATCCAATAAACCTCGCAGTGACACTCATGCTTAACTGCAATAGGCGGCTATTGGTCTGTAATAACTTACCTATGTATTCTCCAGTGACGTAGTCTGTCGGTGAGGCATAGTAAAATAGCGTGATATGTAGTAAGCTTGCACACGTCTAAGGAATAAATCCTAGTCTAAAAGTGATAAGGTTAGGCGCCACAGCGTTCAAATATACGGCCGGAATCTGGACAGCGGGAGGTTTACTCGACTTCAGCATTATAATATCACGTTGAAGATCAGTTTGCTGAACACACGAATCAAGGCATGGAACTCCATTTTTATTTCGGCAACGGTGTGCATAAGTGCTGCCTGCAAATGAAGTCTGATTTTTCAGAGCTTTTCAATCGTACTGGGTAATGCGTCCACATTTATTGTTTACTGACGAGCGGGCTTCCTCTACCTTGTCCTTCCATGTGGAAAAGCGGTAGCACCGCTGCGTCCCTCAGTATGCTTGGAAGAAACGTCACTATACCCAGAGGACAGCACGAACCCTAGCGGTTCTGTAGTACCAGCACACATTGTTCCTCATTGCTTCGATCCCTGACTACCCTTCCGGCATATTTGATCTAGTCTGTACGCCTTGGGTCATGCAATCGATCTGCTCACAGGTGATCTGAGCTGGTTAGGGCAGTTAACAATCTGACTAAAATGTACAGATTCCGCGATCTAGTATATTTAATGAAGTGCGAGATGTACAGCAACACGTAATAGTTCTCACTATATTAACAAAATAATTTGCGCTGGACTCACTGTTAACATAAATGGAGGCCGCAACTTGCGGCGAGGCCATAAAAAATGATTTTGCTGAAAAATAATTGGGAGGTACTGCCGACTTTTCTTGGAAAGCTTTTCAGGTTTCTATTGAGGTACTTTTTCATAATATCATCAAAAATTTGTTAGCATGTCTAGAGAAGTTACTTGGTCATAATACGCTCTACTTAAGGGGTATGCTCTCGCATTGTTCTTTGTGGAATGTACACAGTGCTTGGGAAACTGGGAAACGGAGTGACTTTAAAGTTAAGGTGAGACGAAACTGGGAACGAGTGCCTACTATATTGGCTCCGAAATTTCCAGTAATTTGTCAATAGCTAAGCACCCTTCATGAATTACTAGCACTTAAAGAAACCTTTTGAGATTGTTCATTTGGGGTCCGGTTTGCATAGCAAGATTGATCCCATTTACAACAGTTCGCGGCAGCCGGGAAGCCGCCGTTTAAGTTCGGCCTAGCCTCCATTCTTTTGAACTGTGTGCTTTCACACGTCGTAAGTGGTGATTGGCAATTCGCCACAATCAAGCATAGGGTGAATGCTCCGAAGAACGTGTGGTTTATCGTTAGATGCAGAGCCATGATTTTAGTATGTGTTTCTTTATGTGTGAAAGAGTAGTTTGCTTCTTGAAAATTTAGCTGCTTGAATTGATTTTGCCAATCTGGCAACCTCCTTTTCCGAGGAGACGAATAAGATGGTGAATGGAAGCGACATGAGCTTACTTAAGAATTTTACTGTCTCTGTCATGGGGGCCTAACTTAATTGCTCGTCTCTGATCCTCCACAACTTTTTCGTAAAGGTCACCCCATTTTGGTGCGATATTCCAGATTTCGCAGTATGGTTTCTTGGCGGTACACTACGTACAAGTTTGTTAAATCACATTGGCGCTTTATGATCTGCTTCATTCTCCTTGGGATAGCCGAGATTTCCAGATGGTAACCGCAAATTGTATTTTACTGACAAGGTGCAGTTTAGTTGAGCGTTCACGGAGGCTCAACCGAAAGATAGCATAGATATCAATGTGATCTAACAATGGGTGCATTTACAATGTGGCATTCTCGTGATGCCAATATAAACTGCAAACTACATGTACCTGATGAATATCACAAGGGACAAAGCTAGTTTCCGGCTCGCATGCGATGTAGGCAACTATATGAGCAACGTGCTTGATCAGGGAAATTGCCGTCATTTCAAGGCCAAATTTAGTCAGATGATTTGGTTAAATATCCCATTGCCTTTAGACCAATATGAATGAGATAGTGGTGTTGCATCAAAACAAAACAAGGAAAAGGGAAAAGAGGAAATAATGTCCACCATCAAACCAACTCACCAATGCTTTGAGAGGTTTCCACGTTGAACATCTCCATCTCTGTAGCGACAGATCATTTAGGATTATTCCAGTGTTAGAAATTGTTCCACCCTATGTCTGTGTTTCGTCGTTCATGAAATTTATTAGCATCTCGACATATGTCGAAAAATCAAAACTTTTGGTAGCAATTACAAATTGAAGCTGCTTTATTAAGGTATAAGATGGCGTATTCATTCGAGCGCATGACAATAGAGAGCGCATTGAGAAGATCCAAGTAAGTTGTTACCAGAGGTTTATAAAGATGCTCAATTTGTGCCTCAAAATGCCTTTCCATGTGCCAATTTGATCACAAGAATATCATCAGAGGCAAGGTGAAATTAGAAAATGTGAAATTTTGGTTGTGTGACGACGGAAATCGTCCGAAATCGTCTCATTGCTGCTAATGTTCCGTGCTATCTGAATTGTTCAGTTTTCAATCTTCTGTTATTATTTTGTTACAATTGAACCCAATTTGTATGAAAGTTGCAGAGCAATTTTATGTGGGCCGGTTTGGTTTTTCCAGAAAATCCAGGTGAATGCTTTTTTGGGGAATACCATAGACTAGGGCTTCAGTTTGGTTAGACATGTAAATTTTCGCTCCTGGCAGACTCCTAACCGTTGTTCACAATGTCGTTCTGGAAAATGTCTCAAGGTTCTGAGTAAAACTGCTGCCTGACCCATTGATTTGTTTTGTGGGTAGCTGAGAAAATACTCGTTGAAGTAATAAAAAATGTAACCGATTTGATAAGATTCCTTTCCGAGCTGCAATTCTAGATGTGGTTCAGGTGCTAGTCGATTCCGCAGACTCGTGGCTCGACGAGGGGCTGCCATTACGTTTTGACACAATCTTTACTGATATGTTCGGCTTTCCTTTCTTCCGTTTGCATCTGACTATTCCATTGTTAGTGAGCACAGCGATAAAATACTTGTTGACTGAGGTACTCTCACCTAAGTTGCTACAAAATTTAAACTATTGTGGCAATTCAGATTTTGAATTTCCTCTTGGCCAGCATAGATTATGCGCAACTGTGCGAGCTTGCGGTAATTCCCCCGTTCAATCAATTGTTTCAGCTTAACAGACTATTTTACTTCCTACGCATATACTTGAACGTAAGTCTCCGTTTTAATATCAGTCACAGAGACTTTGTCCCAATCATTTCGACCTCTAAATGATTTCCTATAGCTATGGTTGTAAATTTCTTTTGAAAGATGCTCCTTGGACGATTTGGACAACTTGACCTGCTGAACTTCTTCAGAAAGCGGGGTTACCCTACGGAGTTTGAATGTGTGCTAGAAGATCCGCAAGTGTATCGCCTCAGGTGAGCTTGAAAATCTTTGTTTTCTCGAGAGAAAACAGTAGTGCGGCTCAAAGATCGAAGAAAACTTTGGAGACAACATTTGATTGTATCCGACATCCTGGTAAGGGAGCACATATAAATTTATTTTTATCGAACGGGAAAACGTTACCTTGATTTGATACTGATCAAAATATGAATTACTCACTTATGGCCATATCCTCAACCAGATGGCGGAAAACGCCTTGTAGATATAAGGGAACAAACAAGTGGGATGAGATGAATTTTCAAGGACAAAATTTCCAATGACTGAATTTCAGGTATCTTGCTGATCACAAGCACCCTACCCGATATTATCGCCTGCAAAATGAGACGGACTCAACCGATAGATGTAGGCAACCAACAGACATTTCTGACTGCAATGTGGAACAGAGCAGTTGAATGTCTGACAACTCGACGCTGCGCGCCCAACAGCAGCACCCAACGGCAAAGACATAACGCATTTAGTGTCAAAACGTTATAACTGGAATAGGCCTATTAGTAGTTATCGGGCTGCCAAATATATTAATGTAAGAATAAGTGTCCTGTAATTCACTAGGACAGACGCACTTTCCATAACGCCGCAGTTGAAAGTTACGGAAACTATTAAGCTTATCATTGCAACATATCGGCAGAATCATCGGTGAACTAAATAGGACATAACAAGCATTAGCCGTTTATAAACCGTGCGCGGCCCATAGAACAAAAGTCAGCCGGATGCCAACCGCCTGTGAATGAGATTCAGACGTACGCTGTCCCGCGGATGGGGCCAATTCGAAAGGGAACACAGTTAACAAATTAAGTTCTGTTGTACGAAATTCCAAAAATTCCATTCCCTTTCACGTTACCGCTGACTGAAAGTTTGAACGGTATTTTCGCAATAACCATCTCTATTTCATTTGTCTACGTTTTAAAAATGGTTGAAGNTGACGACAGAGGGACATCTGACTGCAGCCACAACGGCTTTAAAATTGTGTCGTCAAATGACTTCCCGCATGCGAGGCTTTGCATGTGCCGTAGCAGTTGCGAAGGTGTGAGATCGCCCAGTTCGACCCCTGCAGGCAATCTTTGCAGATTCGCTTCGTCCGAGGTGGCTGTCCGTTTAATAATTGCTGCTTTTAGTGTGGTATAGGGATTTGATGCCGG
>NW_008752333.1:73767-106012 GCF_000715545.1 Opisthorchis viverrini
TCCGTAGTTCCGTATTCCGTTGAACCACCACACCAAGAATGGTTCCATCTTCCTGATATTCCAGATCTCCGGTGATCGAAATGTTAATCCACAAGTGTGAATATATTAGTCCAGTGTTTGCAGCTGAAACGTTTGTTTCCGTTTAGGGTTAGCAGCGGTCAAATTTAGCCAAACAGCGGTCACAACAACAGTCAATCAGCAAAAGTCTCAAAGTCACGTTGGAGCCAACAAGCGGGCGGTAGCGATTGTGCTTCAGTAAAACAAACTTTTGTACAGCGATGTGACTGATAATGATGGGGACAAAGGTGATACTGAGCATGAAAAAGAGCAGTTTACAAGTGCTACAGTTTTACCCGATATATCGAAAGGGTCGCAAACTTTAGACGGTGCCACGATAACTTATTGCTCTCGTCCTAATTACGCGAGACGTGGCGCACCACAAAAGCTTGATTCTGGTTGGCTCCTATTACGACCAATCAGGACCGAGTCTGTTGGCGATTTGCCGGGTCGTTCTGCGGGCATGATGCTCGCGTACGCCTGCGGAGGTCGGAGTTGTGGCCCATTGAATCGGATCCTCCCTCTTCCGGATCTAATCAGCTGTATCGAACAAATACACCGGTTTAGCGTATATGCTAGAAATCTTATACAGACCGAGCCACAGACTTAAACGAGCAGAAGGTAAACGGAGGCTAATTGGTCAAATTCACCCCAAAATGTATGTTTTTCGTGAGACCGTCATAGACGTAGGTGATACCAATATCGACAGAGTTCCAGATGAGAGAGTCTTTAAGTCGGTGTGTTATTCAATTACCTGAACCCTAATTTACTTCCATCTACTGAAGAGTATATTGTAACCTGAGGCAAACGGGCTCTCATATGGACGGAAGAAGCTGGTAGGTCTACGACGGCCATATTCCATCCTGCTAACAGTTCTCCCGAACCTTTTGAACGCTTTGTCGGGGTTTGTAAAGGTTGCTCCCTCGTAACCGGATAATGAGGTGCAGTTTCGTTGAGCTGTTTGACATCAGTGAACAGTACATGTGAATGGTGGTTCGGGTTGCCGACACTTATGGCACTGAGTGGTGTATGACAGAGGGGGCACAAGAAAACGTCCAAAAACGAAAACGATGAAAACGAGTCAATAATTAAGAACTAGAGAATGGACAAAACACTGCCATTGGTTCCGTGACCTCCCTGTGTCCGCGCTTATGTTGTGGGTCTTTTACCTTCAACCACGCAGACAACACAACAGTGCAAGCAAGGCATTTCGTCGCGTTTTTGTGCTCCGTCCCCATGAACACTCCCGCTTATGGTGGGCAGTATCGGTAATAAGGTACGGTGGTGCAATGGATCATCTGAACTACGATAGACATAGATCAGCCAGCGCAGTCGATGCAGACAGTAACTTATCAACTGAAGAGGCAGTCGATCTTTTGGTATGATCCATTCGTCGTACTTCAAAACAAGTTATGTCAGTTACTTACTCCAATACATACCTATCTACCCCTGCCTCTCCGAACCATTGGTGAAAGGCAGCTAGAACCACTGTACAGCCAGTGTGCGATTTATAGAGCTTACTCCGTCTTACTTGAAACTTGTGTAGTGCTTCGAAGACGCCGATAGTCAAAGACAAGCAATCCGTCCCCAACCCACAGTGGTGAGCCTTCGCAAACGCAAAACAACGCTGGACGCTCTGTCGCGTTGTAAACCCTCTTTCACTGACAGGCTAATATGACCTACTTCAGAGGCGCGTAGGCTGAAGAAAAGCAGAATGGACAGCAATACGGTCCGAGCCTTGGAAGTTCATGCTCTGACCTTATCCGTTTCACTACAATCGGAATTGATACAACTCTGGAGACATGTAAAACGCCACGCAAATCTAAGTGCCTCTCCCTGGAATGTGAGAGACACGCTCAGTGACCGCATGTTCAGGAGTATGACCCTATAGTGTGGGTGAAAAGTGCATGACTTTGGATGACTGGTCAGTTCATCCATAAATAGATGTGTCTTCTTCGAAGACAACGACGATATTGTCTGAATATTCCAGAGCGACAAGACTTTCTTTAGTACTCACACGGACAACAGGGTTTTGAAGGTCTTTCAGAGTTCGTCGCATTATCTCGTCGAACACGAAATTAAATAGGAAAGGAGGGAAGAGGGAACAAACTAGCGTTTTCATTAGGTAATGTGTTGAAATACTGGTGGCTCGGGTGAGTTCATTGGTTGTTGATCAGGTGGCTGTTGTTCTGTTCGCCGAGCTGTGCAATTGGCTTGCAAACATTTCGTCACCCACCCAGCTGTGCACTGACGATGTCTCTTCGTATGGTGACGAAACGTTTGCAAGGCAATTGCCAAGCTCGGCGAACACATCAACAGCCACCTGATCAAAACCAATAGCATCTTCAGTAGTCGTAACAACCCGTCACTACCTTCGTCATAGGGGAACTGAAAGACGCCTTTCATAGAAACATTTCTGATCGTCATTCCACACATCCTAACTCAGTCTGTCGTTTAGTCTCTCTGTCTTGATTCTGTTTGATCCTTGGCCATTTTCACGGTCATTAGGCCCTGTGGCAAATAACGGTGTGTTTCACCCACGAAGTCTGATAGCATCCTGCTGTAGCAGTTCTTTTTTTCTGAGGTTCCCGTTGGTAATCAACTGAATGGATATAAATTGTCGCCGCACAATTTGCGCCCTCCCGTGCGTGGTTGCGTCCGTCTACTTGTCTTATAAAGCTATCTTGTCCTGCTCCGTCCGGTTCGACTTGACACCCTTTTCGTATGAGTGTATGTCCGACTGAACCACCT
The DNA here is from genome assembly GCF_000715545.1 of Opisthorchis viverrini. Lineage (NCBI taxonomy): Eukaryota > Metazoa > Platyhelminthes > Trematoda > Opisthorchiida > Opisthorchiidae > Opisthorchis > Opisthorchis viverrini. The sequence goes on from NW_008752333.1 coordinate 76,576, forward strand.
ACGAATATGCATGGTTGACTCTCCTTCATTTCGTATTCAAAGCCACAAACAGGGCGTCCCCTCAAAACTTTGTCCGAATGGCCTAGAAAGAATGGTGTCTGACTCCGTAAAAACATGAGCGCATATAAGCTCCCGGTCCCTCTGCTTGAAGAGTGCTAGTAGTCATCAGGTGATTGTTTTGCGTATTTCCTCCAGCAACATCTAATTGTATATGCGCTACACATATTCGTCTGTGATCGCAATATGGAAGAACTTCAGTCTATCCATGCACAAAAGGAAAAACAGCCGGCGTCTGGATAATTGGACAGAATGTTTCCAACAGCAGTTTCGTCGGTCGTCTTCTCCCACACCTGTGTCATTCATTCCACTTGTTCAACTCAAGCGGTGGCCAGTGATAGAGGCTACCATACCTCACGATTTCTAAACAGGATTTTGAAAATGACTTGTTACTTGCTTCCCGCAAGGTAGAACGTACTGTCTCAGTTTTTTTCATAATGGTTTGGGATAGAGGCTACCGGTGCCGGACGCTTTTGGTGAGTCGGATGTTCGATTGGTCACCGGTTCAGGTGGTCTGTGGCGAGCACAGATTCCTCAGGATGTGATATTGCTGTGGACGTGTTTCCGCGAGCTGGAGCTAATCGTTTACAAACGACTTGGAGGGTCTGTTCCTAGGGTCGCTTCAGTTTATCAGCCGTAAACCGTGTAACAAGGGTACATTGGTTTCGATCACCGAAAAGTGGGAGTGTGAGACATGCAGCCTTGCACTGGAGGCCATGACATGTTTGGTTAGTTTTGGAACTGAGTAGCCGATGGCTTTGATGCACCTGCGCCACTGACTGCGCTATTGAGTCATGCCTACCAGTGTCATTAACCATTGGTTGGGGTCTCCAGACAGGCAGGCGGCGGTTGTCGACCCGACTAAGTTTACTGGTCGGTGTTTTCGTTTATCAGGTCATCCACTGTCCATCTTTTGGCCGCTTCCTCTCAGCACAGAACTGGGCGAAACGACCTCTGCAAGGTAGACGGTCTACTGGCATACAAAGTACATGTCCTAACTTGCGTAACCTACAAAGCGTGAGTAATTCATCGTTCATGGGAGGGTTCCTGAGATATCCGCTGAGATGTTTCTTTGAGGTGTCCATCCGATTGCTCAAGTCAACTATTTTTGAGCGAATTGCTGTTCCGTCTTTCCCGCTTATTGTGTCGCTGATAATTGCCTTCTTTTAACCGGTTGAAAGGGCCAACTGAAATAAGGCGCGGATGCAGCGACAGGCTTATAGATCTCATTGACCTACAAAACTCACCAGCGTTCTCTGTCATTCTTCAAGTTCTCAATTGTTCGGTGTTTTAGAGATCTGCTTGCGTCATCAGCAACAAGATCTGCCGGTCTTGACGATATCCATCGTTAATTTAGTAGAATCGGGTGGGCTGGACAGACAGTTCTGAAAGCCAAGAGCATAGTTCCTTCCACCCGCTTCCATTTGACCCCCAAGCACACTTCGTCATCCGCATGACTGTGTTTCCAGTGGCTTTTTAACCAAATCAGGTCGATACTCTTGAGCCGCTGAAAATTGTTGACGCTGATGTATGAAGTTGCTTTCTTTCCCCGCGCGCAGTGCCTTTGAAAAACGAAATGACAACCGGGCCTACATACTGGCATGATCGGAGTCAAGTTGCGTGCTCCAGAGGGAACGGTAATCTTGAATTCAGGCTCTCTTCATCGGTAACGGATAGCTTCATGGTCCAGTTGATTCCATGACTGTCTTGAAGTTGGTGGCCTCCAATTCACTCGATGTGAGGGCTTGTACTGGCAGTTCGTACTGGCTAGAAACAGACAATGGATGGCACGCAACTGAAGAACTCGTTCCGCATTATCTGTGCACTGAGCATCGATTCAAATTCAACCACTTAACTGTACCTCTTCTGGGCTTAGTTGCCGAACTTGGGCATTCATATCACCCACCAGGATTACTGTATCTCTTATTACTGAATGAAGTAGTTCTGACAGAATTTTATATAACCTGTTCTTCTCAGACTTGTGACCACTGTCCCCTAGAGGCGTAGGCTGCTGAGACGAATAAACTCCTTTTACCGCGTCGACTTGCTCTAATCATAAGTCAGAAAACTGCACAGTGCAAAGACGACTGTTTACTGGAATCCAGTCCAGCAAGGTGCCTTTGGGCTGAGTGCTGCTCCCAAACCGTATGTGTCACAAGCCATTGCGTCCCAATCACCAACTACCCAAAGAGTGAAATGTGGAACATTTCAGTTTGCCTCAAACGGCTTGAGGTGCACAACCGGAGTGGTTTCTTGTTTGCTTTTCCTGGAGATGCAGCGTACATCGACAGAGAGGGAAGTGAACTTTTGGCAAGAGATGCCTGTTTAGTCGAACAGTGGATCAATTCCTATGTCCTAAACGTTTCGATACCGATCCTTTTATGTAAGACTCGGCAGAAATTCGAGAGCATTCGTTTTGTACTTTCCTTGATTTCCTTAATTTCATTGCTCCTCGTTCACCAGATAAACTTGAAATCGTGTTCAATTGCGTTTCTCCTAGTGTTTGCCGTTTCATCAAGACTGTAAGGATTATAAATCAGCAATTGTAACCCTGCGAGAAATTTATATACAACCGATAAATGAAATATTCGCCCGGCATCTTTTGAACACACGTAAGTAAGACGGAGATCAACAACTTGGTCAAGTTGTGCAAAAGCTTCGCAATTTTTTGCCAGGTTGTCTCTTTACGGTTGTTCGTGCAGAACAACATAGTAATGATGCATTACGAGACGTGTTTATTGGTGGTCTTTATTCGAACAGCATTTGTCAGAGGGCGAGATGGCCCAAGTGGTAAGAGAGCGAATTTACTCACCGGAAAGACCGAGGTTCGATTCCCACCTCCGTCTCTCAACTTCCCCTCTCTAGACTTGGGCAACCTGGCAGTATCCTAGCTTTCGTGCTTCCTTCGGGTAACATGGCAGCTAGGCACCGGAAGAGTGCTACAGCTGAACGCTTTTGTCAGAGTTTATTGGAACGTAAGCCGCCTACGATCGTGCAAAATCCATCGAATTAGCACAAGAAAAGTCACTGTCCTCTTTGTTTCACAATCAACTTCCTTGTTCCCAGGGGGCGAGATGGACTAAGTGGTTAGAGCGCGAATTTACTGGCGGGAAGGTTCGTGCTTCGAACCCGACCTCTGCCACTCGACTTCCCCCATCTAGGCTTGGGCGATCTGGCAGTATCCCAGCCCTCGTGCCTCAGTGTGGCATGGCAGCTAGGCCCTGAAAGGGTGCTACAGCTGGACGATTTTTTCGTTCCCTGTATCGAGCAACCCACAAGGTCGCCACGTCCTCAAGCATCATCGCATGAACAGGTGGCTGTTCGCAGTATGTATTTTTCATGTTTCTTCTGTGGCTATACTCGTCACTTGCACTACACATACTCCGCTAAAGACACGACCTGCAAAAGTTGTGTAAAGAAAAGGCATTTTCAAAAAGTGCGAAGATCTTCTGGAGATGAGGTAGCTCAATGGTTAAAGCGCGAATTTAATGGCCGGAAGGCCTGTGGTTCGAACCCGACCTATGTTTCTTGGCTTCCTCTTTCTAGGCTTGGGAACCTGGTAGTATCTCAGCCCTCGTGCTTCCTTTGGTTGGAATGGTAGCTAGACACCGAGGGGCTGAACGATTTTTTATTCTTATTTTATGCATATCTACTGGTCTGGGGAACACCTCATCTGCTTTATATGCTCTATCTGACAGCTCCGGAGTGTCTCAACAGAGCAGTCACCGATGTGAAAGCCAATGGCGTTCTGCTTTGAGCTCTTGTTAATACTCTTGTTAATAGTTCGGAAAGTTCATTTCTGAAAATTTAGTCCGTCAAAATCAGTGGCCTATACTAGCATCTTCGTCTGAGATCACTTTGGCATCCATCGAGCACAAAAACTTCACTCTTGGAAACTGTATTTTAACATTGAAACATAAACAGATCATTTCAGTATTGCGTGATCCCTGTGTCAATATTCTACTTGGAAGTGATTTTCCTAAACTTCACATACTTCTAAACATCTTCAACAGTGGTGAACCTTCTTTCTCGCTTTGTCGTCTAAACGCCGCCAAACTAGAATTAGCATATTTGCGCATCTTGATCTAGGGTGCAGCCGCCTTGCCATAAGGCAGACAGTGAAGTTTTCATTGAGTCTGAAGTAAGGCATTTCCTCGATCAACAAATGATTGGACTTTCAAATTGTCCATGGAGAGCGCAAGTGCTCTTCGCGAAGAATGCGCGACAGAAGAAACGAGTGGCTGCTGACTACAGTCTAACTACAGACCAATTTGCGCAACTGGACACTTATCTCCCCCTAGAGTTGAGGATGTTGGTCGTAAGGTAGCCCAGTACCGTATTTTCAGCACGCTTGATCGTGAAATTGCGTATCATTAACTACTCATCAAGGAAAGTGACAGTATCTACATGATTTTTGAGGCCTGTACCAATTTGTATCAATTTTGCCGAATACCGTTTGAAGTAACGAATGAAGTAGCATGTTTTCAAAGGGTTATGGATAACATAATACACGCTGAAAAATTACCGGGACATATGCCTATGTGGATAATATCATCATTTGTGAAAGGACCAAGAACAACACAGTCGAAATCTCCAGTATTCTCTCGCCCTAGCACAAAACGATGGCCTTCAGTTAACTCACGATTAGAGCATAATTTCCACCAATAAACTCAGACTCCTTGTTTATGGGATTATGGAAGGTATTAAAACAGACCGTGAACGTTTTAGAGTCTTGCAAGAGCTACCTATTCCAAAGGACATGATATCTAAGTAACGTGCGTTGGATTTTTCGCGTACTATTCTCGCTGGACAAGTTATTTCTCTGACGAAATCTACCTAGTCACTCTTATTAATCAATCTTGCTAATACTATCTTTCCCGTCCCTAAGTATGTTATAAAAGCGTTTGATTGTCTCAAAAAAGAGTCGATGGATGCAGTTGTGGTTACGGTCGATCAGAGCGTACCGCTGATACGCGAAACTGATGCATCTGAAGTTGCAATTTCATCGTCATTGTCAGCTGTAAGAACCGTGTATTTGTCATATAGTGCTTATAGCTGCCGAAATTTTATCCACCGATGATTTGGGCAGGTGGGGTGAGTAGCTACGCTTTGGAGGTGAGAGCTGAAGTCTCCCGTCGCACCGGAATGTTTATTTCTCGAGTAAATGTTTAGCGTCTGTTGCGAGAGTCGAGTAGTTCCAGGACGGGATTAGAAAGGAGACAGAATAGGAAGACGTAATGTACGCTTTAGTCGTCTAATAACTGTAGTACATGAGCTGAAAATAGAGTGAGAATCACGAGTTAATGGGTTATGCAAAGGTATGGGTTGTATAGTCATGACAGCGTCTCAGTTCTTTCTGCATGGGCTGTGGTAAGTTCCCAGGCGTGAGAATCAGAGTTAATGGGTTATGCAAAGGTATGGGTTGTATAGTCATGACAGCGTCTCAGTTCTTTCTGCATGGGCTGTGGTAAGTTCCCAGGCGTAGGTGGCTCTGTCCCGAAGGGATAACGCTGTGCTTGCACATAGGCGTTAGCGCGAACACTGATATTCATGTCCGACAGTGGTACCACAAACATCATTCTCCGAAAAATTAATTTATTTAGACAGGCTTTTCATAGTCTTTTATCCTTATCTTCTTTGCTTCAGGAATTTTCCATGGGGACATGCTTTCAGCATGAGCTCACAAAGGTTCGACTTGCGACACAAGGGTCGTTATGTGGCAATCTCGGCCGAGGGTACCATGGCACGCAGACAGTCGGGGTTCTGTGATGGTTTGGCAGTGTCTGAGCGACACATTCGACCTGGCGAGCTTGTTGTGGTTGAAATTCTCGAGACTCAGCCAGGATGGAGCGGTGACTTGCGTATTGGGTTTACCCTACTCCCTGATCAACTACTCCAACCACTTCCAAGGTCATTTTGGAAATTAAAGTGTTGTTGCCCAGTAATATAACCCTCTGAGCTTTCGCTCACTGCTTACTCTATAGATTTTCGCTTACTGTATTAGTGGGTTGGCTGAATTTCCTTCTCCATCTGAATCAAACAAGTGCGTTACGTTTGTTTTAGTTTTTCAGCAACGGAAATCACGGGCCATGTGAATCTCAGGGTTACATAATGTTTACCGAGAGAGAACAGAAAATAGGGAGAAGTGATGTTGAATTGGAGGTACACGGGTTAGTGTTTCACGGAATCAGTTGAGCGTCGCTAATGTCAGACAAGTTTGCAGGCCCAGGTTTTTCGCAGGCCGCTTCATGTTCAAATTTGTGATGTTTTATGCTAAGTCACTGTATATATAGTTGGTTTGGAGAGTAGTAAATATCTGTTTCAAACTGCTCCAATGATAGAACTACTTGTAATTTTTCACTCAAGCTTTACCGACGTACCCTATAATGTCGCATCGGTTGTTTCCTATCGTACTGTTCGCCTATTACCTTCATCTTTATTTCTCCCAGTTTCGCCATCCCAGAACTGGTTTCACGTGGCCAAAGTTGGATCTTCCCAGTTGGTACTGCTGCGGCTTTCCTCGTGTCCCATCGTCATCGGTCATACTGGAGACGGCAGCAAAAAATGTGTCGATCTGTCCGTCACTTGGACAGCACTATAACCGGTGACACCTGCGGTGTGGAACACGATACAGATTTCTCGTTTGGCTCGTCGAATGTGCCCCCTTTCCTACCCGACCACAATCCGATTCAGCCAAGTTTCAAAGCACCCTGTATGTGCTGTCTCCACACCGGGTTTGGACGTGTTGCATTCAGTCGACTCATGCCCATCGAAGCTTCGTTGGCACGTGCACCGGACGTGGAAAAGGGTAGTGTCGTGGGTGTCTACTATGAATTGGAACCGATTACGTCACCCGACTCCTGTGCGACCACCACTGCAACATTCAGTTGGAATGTTGATCCGGAATCGGTGCCAACAGAATCGGAACAACCCGAAGAATCGCCTTCACAACCCAACCAGCCCGCTGATTCAGACAACGGGACGCTTTGTTGCCGGTTCCGATTCCATATTGTCATCAATGGTATCGATCTTCTTATGCTTGCGGTGAGTGCCGTCACAGGTGTTGTTTGTTAGGCAAAGGTGTTGCAACCACGGTTGGAGGTTGTCGTATCCATCGCACATCGTTTCTCACAGGAGCGTGAATTTTTTAGAAGACGGTTTTCCCTTACTTTTTTCATTTCAGTAGTAAGAGCTTGAGACCCAAAAGGTCCATGATTCGAATCCAACCTCGGACTGTCGACTAATCCTATCTAAATGTGAGCAGTATCCCAGACCTCATACTTCTTTTGGGTGTCATGGCAGATCGATTACAGAAGGGTGCTGAAGCCGAATGATCTATATTGGTATTATTAATTTCAAGCAAGCTGACAATACATCACTCTCTCAAGCAATCCCTACTTCAGCGCTCGTGTGGCACCTTAGCTTCCTTGCTTCTTGCGAGATGTACTACAGAGAGGTCGCATGGGGGAATCATTATTCCTCCCCTCCTGTTTCGAAGTTTGGCTTATTTCATCAGCTGTTTGACGCCGAACCACCTAATGACTATTTGGTTGTGTTGAGCCTGTTAGTTTATCACTTCCATCATTTCATAGAACTCTGCCGTATCCTCAAAAGATATCGAAATGGGATTATGTTTCTTCATGGGAGGGTTGGTTGATAAGGACTGGATCAACTGGTGCCCTTGTTGCGGATATGAATTGTTTGTCGTGTCCACAAAGTGTACCCCCGCAGTTGGATTAGGAACCGTTTTCGTGGCCGAAGGAGCTTTTTTGCAGCATCTCGTCGTCAGGCTAGGTAGGCGAGTCTTAGTCAATCGATATTTAAACAGTCAGATAGTCACAAAGACAAATCAAATGCTGCGAGAGTGTGAGACATGTGACTAAAAGTAAGATGGAGTTTTGGATTACCTGGGGTCAAGTCGAGAACCAGAGTCACTGGCATGGATCGATGGTTTTTCTGATGTCAATTGAATTCGAACACCTGGACGTGGTATACAAGGCTATTCAATCAAACTTGAACGTGAGTTCTGGTTGCCACGGCTTCCAAGGTGTTAAACATTTTGATTGTGGTTCTCTCCGGTAGCTTCAAATTGGTTTCCTGAATACATCGATTGGTGTCATTGCGTTAACTCGATAACTTGTGTCTACAACGTTTGTGAATGCGATTCATTTTTTACAACTGCCTCGACCAATCAGGAACCTGTATATTCAGAAACGCATTCAAACAACGTTATCGTCATCTGACCGATGTAGCGGGCGAGTTGGTAAACACAAAGATGCTCGATCTCCTATTTATTGTCTCAGACGATTGGTGAAGGCGAGTTTCAGATGCGTGTGTGTGTGTGACTCGCACCTGACGAACCATCTGTGCTGCTGGTAGAGATATCTTGAAGTAGGACTCAGGCTATTTTCATAAAGCAAACTACTGACAAGGTTGCTGGCAGCCCACGACCGGTTTCGCCCTTCTTGAGCTCATCAGGTAGGCGCGGTTCCCGAGTTCCCACCAACCTTATGTTCCACTTGAACCCAAATTGGACTGTTTTCGAAAAATACGCTCATTTGAGAATCATTATGGACTCAGGGTAGTTATTACTTGCAGATGCGTCAAACAGAAATTTAGTCACTCCTGGCAGTGTACTGTCTGCACCGGTAGGGATTTGTCCTGTTCACGTTGGCTTTCCGTAAATACTTGTGCTGCGATGATCTCCCCTGTGGCAGTGCATCTAGACATAACACTTGGTCATCACGCTCGATTTCATCTGTGGGTCTGAAGGCTAGTAGTAAATGCCTTGACGGTAGTTATTTTGACCCAGTTTCCATCGTCAATGTATCTGAGTTAGGGATACAATGTCCATATCCCATTTTCTAGCTTGAGCATAGAAATGACTGCCTTGTCACGCCGGCCATAACACTCGTCGTTGAATATAGACTGTGAATGTAGAAAGAGCTCTTCAAGCTTGGCTATCGGAAGGCTTATTTGCAAGATAAATTGTGTCACAGTTGGTGAGCATAACTGGACGATATGCAGGTACCTAATGAAAGCATAGATTTTTTCAATAGATGTTGGTCTGGAATGAAGTCAGAAGTGAAAGCCCGAGCAGGGCCAGTCAGGTAGCCTGTTTCAACGATATATTTTGTATCCCATGATATCCTGTTTGGTCTGGCAGCCAGTGGCGTGGGCTCTGTTGTGAGACCCGTAGCAACTGGTCTGGAGCATAGTCCGAGATCCTTTGGGAACGGCGCCCATCACTTCTGTGATATAGATGTCACCGTAACAGCAGGCTAACATATACATGCGAGCAGAACGATCAGTCAAACTCTGGGCCACCAAGCTTGCCCTGTTCGTCATCATCATCATCATCACTGTCAGCTGTAATAACCGCGTACTGGTCATACAATGGTTGTAGCTGCCTCAGTTTCGTTCACCGATGATTGGGGGAGCTGGGGTAGGTAGCTGCGCATCGGAGGCGGGAGCTGATAAATTGGTGCGTAAATACAGCGCTGTAGGTGGACTGTGGGGATCGGAAAAGGAGCTATGGATTGAGGGCAATAGCTTGGACACATGAGCACCGTTGAGGNTAAGTTGGGGGACTGGGGAAGGGAGCTATGCATTGAAGGCAATAGCTTGGATGCATGAGCGCCATTGAGGGCGCGACTGGGCCATGTCTGCCAATGTTTACAGCCATTTATGTGGCCCGTCTCGGGGTACCCATCCAGGAAGACGGCAATGCCCAGCGCAGCTGAGTTTGCTGGTAATGGCTTTTGTACTTCGCTGTCAAGTCATTGTTTGACCGCCTGGCTCTGTTCCACCCTTCACGTAATAGTGCCCTGTTGATGCCTTCGCCGTAACCTAACCGAAATCTGAAACTGCTAGTTTTCTACGAAACGATGTTGATAAGAGAGCAGCTGTGCAAAATGTGTGCACATCTACTGTCTCTTTAAGCTGCTGACTATCCTGGGACTGAATCTTACTTCCTCATGTCATCGATCTACCGTGCCGAATTCAGAGATGTGGTCAGCCTTTGACTTGGAATGGGGAAAGCAAATACGAAAAGTCTGGGTGCTATGAATGCGACTAACCTCCCACGATGGGGTCCGCGTGGTCCTCACTGTTCGTGGTCGGAGACGCTTCAAGATGTCGCTGATAATCAATTTCAGTGGCGTTCTTGTTGTCAGTTTCTATCCAGGTTGCCTAGCTGAGTGTCGTGAGGTGTCGTGAGGAATGATTTTGCTAGACTGGCGCTAGGTCCCTTCTCCGTCCGATGAATTATCGTAGAGCCTTATTGTTGTGAGATAGGGCAAGATGGGGGGCGAGATGGTCCAAGTGGCTAGAGCGCGAATTTACTGACCGGAAAGTCCGTGCTTCGAACCCGACTTCTGCCTCTCGACTTTCCCTGTCTAGGCTTGGTCAACATGGCAGTATCCCAGCCCCAGTGCTTCCTTTGGGTAGCATGGCAGTTAGGCCCCGGAAGGGTGCCGATGAATTATGTTTATACAATGACGGAACATCATTGTTGTACACTGTTGCTACGCTTTTGATGATACTGACTCTTTAACTCGTCGTTTTTATATCTGTTACGGGTAAATATTGCTTGTTTTCCGAAACTTTAAATCTCGCAGCTCTGACCGTTCGTGCACAAGTCTGGGAATCGAGCTCAGCTAATGAACATGATTGCGATGAGGGGAATAGTACATATCGAGAAATAAGCATGAGCTGAAATCTGATTCGTGTAACTCGGGGAAGTGAGAATGTGTGTCAGTATGTTTCACTCGTTCGAATCGGTCTTCATTGGACCGGTGGTCTTCTGCAATGCTTTCGAATTCAGCGATTGATTGCTTATCCACTCTTGTCATATCATCTTTTCCGGGAATATAGCAACATCAGACAAGGGGATGTCCTTGTTGAAACTGCATCCCTCATGCTTTTATGAGTGATTTTTCGTGTCCTCCGGGACGACACCCTGTATGGCCACTTTCAATTAGGCGTACTACTGTAACATTGTGAAAACTATACTAACTATAACTATCGTTCAGCTGTAGCACTTTTCCGGTGTCTATCTGTCATGCCACCCGAAGGTTGCACGAAGACTGGGATACCGCCAGGTTACCCAAGCCTAGACAGGGGAAGTCGAGAGGCAGAGGTCGGGTTCGAACCACGGACCTTTTAATCAGTAAACTCGCGCACTAACCACTTGAGCCATCTCGCCCCCATTGTGAAAACTACGTAGTGGTCATCATCACATATCGTAATGTATATCATCTTGCCAAATCGGAACAATAATAACAAGTATACTAGCATAACGGTGCGAAAATTGATTATTTTTTGGGAAATTGAATCATCTTGCGTCTCACCATCCTATGTTTCAGCCTCCTTACAAGCAATTGTTATAAGACGTACAACTGTAAGCATATTCCCGAGGACATCCAAGGTCGGTCCGCCTTTTCGACGGAGGATTATGTTGCGGGAAACTCAGTACAACCGACGCTGTCTCCCAGAAGGGTTTCCCTCCATCTTCTTTGTTTGATGTGAAACAAACAAACCTAGTAGTTTGACTTGTCGGTTTTGTGTTCTCTTACCTAGCTGTTGGGGCAGTGTGTAAACCATGTACTGTTAAACTATGTGGATGTATGTGTGTGTGTGTGTGCGCGATTGCAGTTTGTCAACTATGCACTGCCTCGAATGGCGACAGAATGTTTGGTAAACCACTTGCAAAATCACCTGAACTACTAATCTGCAACATCTCTAGCCCCCACTAGTACTACAACGACCTACGCTGCGTTACTAGCCAGACCCGGTGTTTCTTAGAAGCAAGTCATGGAATCAAATCTATAGGTTTTCCTTTTTTTGTGCAGTACAGATAAATCACAAAATGACATCGTTATTAACAAAAGTTATGCAGTGAAATTTGGCTACAGTGACCGGAATTGGTTGCTGCAGAGAGGTAGATGTAGTTGAGGGTGGTACATTCTCCGGCTAGCTGTAAATTCAAATGTTCAACACTGCAATTAGTTGCCCAGATATGCCACCCTATCTGTAACATATCGACGCGACTGTAAATGGTGTTTACAAGCCACCATTTCCACTACAACCGACTTTTTCGAAGTTGTACTAGAGAGGGACAGACCAGAAGTAGTCACTGTAGAGGAGTGTCTGCAGGAGAGGGGTTACACTGTACGGTCGAATCACCCGTTAACACCAAATTTGTTTGAGAATGAGTGCATTTCGTGGACCCTCTCTAACTAACAGGAGTATCCAATACCGACTAACCCGCATCGTGCATTCTTCCAAATTTTTGTAGGAACAGCTGTGTGTTCGTCCGGATCAACTATGTCAAACTCAGTCATCCTCCGATCAAGAACAATTGATGAATACTTCGTCTGATGGTTGTGACACGCTTCGCTATCCAAAGTTTCGCGCCGTGTTTGATGTGTATGGACAAACAAAAGCGGTACAATTACTTCGAGTGAACCAAGTGAGTTCGATTATTCGGTTGGACAATGAGCTCCTTAATCAGCCTGAGATCAGTTAGAACAACGCCCGTTTGCATCTTGTCTTTTGCCCTAGTTAGAATCTCAGTTGAACCAATTTTCGATCATTTTTGAGCAACTCAGTTCGCTTTTCGGCTGGTTAGATATTAAAATATTAATAATTATTAATGGATAATTAATTATTAATTATTATTTATTATTATTATTATTAATTATTAATTAATTATTAATGGATATTAATGTTTTCGGGAATGCTACTGCAAGCTGATAGTACAGTGCTTCCTCCTCGAGGAACTACTTTCGACAAATGCCAGAAAACCTTCTCGGCAAGTATCTCTTCACGAGAGAAGATGCAAAAATATATCATCGCCCTTACCTTTCTAATCGCATAGCCTGAATCTGGTTGTACGTGAGTGGTTTCAAAATTAAACCTGTATTTTTCTGAAAACATGAACGTTTGATTTCTTCTGGCTTTACTTTGTGGAATCCAAGCCCATTTTGCTGCAGTTGAGCGCGACTAACGTCAAAACCAAAATAGCAATATTGTGATAGGCTCCACCGCTTTTGTCAGACTTAATTAAGGACATGGATATCTTCATTAGTGTCGGGTTTCAGAGTAACGGAAAGTTTCCCAATTATTCTTCGTATGCCCACGGTGCACTTTTACGCCCCAGAATGCAGTGGATGACATCGATGCTTATCTGAAATGTATCCTTACGTATTCACGAACCAAACGGCTGGATAAAATTGCTCATTTGCAACAGGTACTGAAGCATCTACCTACCACTGTGTATCACACCTGCGTGCGGTGCACTGAGGTCGGTCAGTCCATTCCTTCGAACGCACAGCCCACTGAGTCACGAAAGTCATAGGCTAAGCCAAAGTTACCATCATACCAACATCGATCGCGGCTTGTGTTTGTCTCGTCAGGTGACCAAAACAACGTGTCACCTCTTTCTTCTATCGACAGAGCCAAGTCGTGTGTTCCAACAGGCGTGGTCGCGAATGACTTCACTGACTCTACTGAGCAGTAAACGGAGAAAATGCTCAGCTAAACCATTAATTACATGCAGTCCATGGTGTGTTCTGACGATCAGGGGCGACATGAACAGTTGAGTAAAATGATCGTTGTCAGTGGGATGTGCCCCTGTTCTTTGGAAATTACACAGTAGAGCACCTTCAGTCGTTGGGTTTTCGTATACTCTAAGATGGAATACGATGAGAGAAGTACTTGCGTGCCGCGAAGCTTGTTTCTTGAGAGACTTCTCCGTGGATCGATTACTGTCCTACCTTGAAATGCATGTAGGATTGTTTATCATTCAGCCATTCCTGGAATCAATCGACTTTGCATCACACAGACCTAATTCGTCAAAACCAACCAGTCGTGAAGATTTGCGTGTATTTTTGTGACACTGACCGCAGTAGTGATTCCCGGTCTGGTCCGTCCACCTAATCTCTTCCGTTGGTTTTAACACACCCGTAACCGCCTTTCAGATCATGATCATCATTCTGGTTGATAGCTGTGTAGCTTCACTGAAGCCTCCAAGGAAGCCTTGTAACGGGAAGAGGAAAATGGGAAGGCCTACGGTTAGCCTAACACAACCGTCCGAGATGCGTCCAACACGCAGTCGGACAATCTGAACAGAGACTGACAGCATGAACTCTCGTGACATCGATTAGTCGCTTTGTAGTTCAATGTCTCCAGCCAAGTACAGGGAGTGTCACGTGGACTCCATCCTGGAAGGTGAACAACATCCAAACTTTACGTAACATCGTTCATTCCCTTCTACCATATCAAATTCTGTCCACCACTCGGTTTTCACCACTCTGAATTAGGTATGGAAGGCGACGCTTCTGTCGGTAGACTGTAAGTTGGCATGCCTAGTGCATGACCGAATCATCGTAGCTTCCATTGCTGAATGCATTCCATGATGAAAGCACCTTCTGCGTCAAGAGTGAAGACCCGTTTCATGATCGACTCGTTGGAAATCCACCGATTTGAACCGATTCTAGCTTTGGTCAAAGACCTGAAGATATATGAGGTCCTACACCCAAAGTGGCCAAGGCTGGCAACCATACAACGATACAACCCATACTGCAGTCCGGTACCCAGTGAAATGCCTTTTTTAATATGGCGCACATTTCGGGATTTGAGATCGGCGCATTGACCTCGTCTGCCTCACTACCGTGAAAGCCAATGCAACTTCCGAGTACGTATAGTGCTCCACAACTTCCAGTTTATCTTCCTGAATTCTCAGAAGTCTGTTCAAAGACTGTATATCTAGACTGTACTTTATGGGGGCAAAGCACATCCCGAGGGACTGAATGACATTGTCAGCTTATCCAGTAATACTTTCACTTCTCAGTCCTTTTCGAAATTGAAAATGATGTCATCTGCATATTCCAGGTCGACATGGTCCTCGTTCGATGGGATCTGCCACTCGACTTCCCCTGTCTAGGCTTGGGCAACCTGGCAGTATCCCAGCCCTCGTGCTTCCTTCGGGTGGCATGACAGCTAGGCGCCGGAAGGGTGGCTACAGCTGACGCTTTCTTTCTGCTGCTGTGGATCTGTCTTTTAGACCGTGGAAAAAGTTCCAGCGTGTTCTTCATCCGTTAAAATAGTCCTTACATGTGTGTATGAAAAAAGGCGCTTCTGCTGGTCTACCTGTGGACCACCTAAAGCGAGGCAAGTACGACAATCCCCTGTGAAACAGGCCATCACGTTGAAAGGGGGTCTTAAGCGTTGGGATACATTTTTCTTCTAGGCTGGCTCCTTCCTGGGGGAATTATCTTGTCGGGAATGACTCTTTATTTAACCAATTATGTTCTCTTGCGCCATCTACAAGACTAAGCCAATCCATCTTCCCCAGTACTTAGGCCCATTACATGACATCGATCACCTTGTCTTTGTTTTTGTTTCCCCAGAATCCAGTGGCCCCCCTTAGCCGTCTCTGCTCATGTGTCATCTTACGGTGTATCCTACGCAGCCAGTACTTTGACTGGTTAGAAGAACCACAGAAAGGCTTAAAACCCGCAAAAGTATTCAAATCCACCGTTGACAGTGACTCAAGGGCGAAGGAGTTTTTTGCCGACCATCATACATCCAGATCGTCCGCGGAGAATGTGCGTACCCAGCAAGTGTTTGCTGCTTTGCAAAGTCTTCCGTTGCCGCGTTCCGACCGACACCGGCTTCATTTGGACGCGTGTGCTGTCCTTTCCCGCGAACATCAGGGTGTACTGACTGAAAGCTGATTCACTTTTTCCCCTGTCGAATTTGTTCGATCCATTGTATATCTACATGTACATACTTTCTGCTATTTCTCTTCAGTAGTAACTTCACTTGTACATAACTAATTTGTCACATAAAATCCTTCTTTGATAAGCGTTTGATTTTCGCACGTCCGTTTGTGCATCTCTGACCCGTTGATGTTCGCCACAGTTGGTTTAGTGTCCTTGACCCGACCACGAACACACGCCAGTTCATTCCGCGCCTAAGAGCACTTCAAGTTGTAGCTCTGCTTATAGTTAACTTATTCCTGTTCCCATCTATCTAAACAACATCCAGAAACAAAATGAACAACTGAATCATGAAGTGGCCTGTGTGCAGCACATTCAGCTGGAGGACATCATAAACGAGAGATTCAATTGAGTCTCCCGTGAAAACCAAATTGATTTGCAGATGAGTGTATTTCTCGAAAACAGTGCAATTTGGGTTCAAGTAGATCATATGGTTGACTGAAACTCGGGGACTGCGCCTACCTGATGAGCCCCAAGAAGGGCGAAACCGGTCGTGGGCTGTCGAAGAGGTTTTCAGCACCTTGTGAGTAGTTTCCTTTATGAAAATGAACAACTGATCAAAATCCTCTCTAAATTAATTTGACATACGTTGATATAAACAGCGACACTAAATGAGACCTCATCGGCTGTGGAATCAACTGGGAATTTATCAAAGTTATGGTGCACAGTCAGGATGCTTAATTTGGAAACGCTACGTATTGTGATCTATAAAAAACCCTCAACACACTGGTGTCTTTCGTATCCACCTATGTGTGGAGCAGGATTTTCGCATTCGACCCCATTATATAATTCATCAGCGTGTCGAAGCGATGTGAACTAGAGATTCACATGTGTTTTGAGTGAGTCTTTCGTTTATGGAGATAAACAATCGATCGAAGTTCCGGGACTACGCTTACCTGGTAGGCTCCAAACTGAGCGACAGTGAGTTTCCGACGAATCGTATCATACTACTTACACGTGGCGTCAGGTACTTGACGCATTCTGATAGGTGGGTTTAGCTAATCCAGAGCGTGTTGAGCGGCATAGTTGAAGACCGGGTAATAATCAATACGCGTGGTAATTTTTTCACTCGGCTTCGAATCCCCACATGGACTGCCGGCCCTCGTCCTTATGGCTTGCAAACGGAAGAACACTAATCAGAGCAGGTCGTAGCACAGGTAGACACGGCTACTTTAGCAGACTTGAATTGCTAGTGAGGTCATTCTCATTGGTTGAATGCATTTCGGCAGTCACTCGGATGGAATTTTGGCGCCCTCTAATCCTTTGAAGACTAATTCCCCCGCTTACACTTTGTTGTAATAATAATAAATAATCGTCCGGCTGTAACACCCTTTAGGTGCCTAGCTGCCAAGCACGAGGGTTGGGATACTGCCGGTCGACCAGGCCTAGACAGGGGAAGTCGAGTGGCAGAGGTCGGGTTCGAACCACGGACCTTCCGGTCAGTAAATTCACGCTCTGACCACTTGGGCCATCTCGCACACTTTGTTGTACAAATACTCAGTCATACAGACCCCTTTCGCCAAGCGGGTGACCTCAAAACAGTTGGACTTCCTATCAGGGGTCCAGTCAGTTTTGTTTCATTCTGGTCATCGACCCTCAAGTTTGGCTCTTGACGGTTGCAGACAGTGGGATAGTTTGACTTTTGTTCGCTCAACTCGTGTACACCTTCTTCCCCTTTTATGGTATATTTTCATGAGCCGCCCTCCGTAGGGTTTTTGGCTCCTCAGTTGTTCCGCGTCAAAGTTCTCATGTTCGTGCATTTTCGAAAAGCCTCAATGAAGCCCTCGTGGTCGTTTGAACGTCTCGTCTATCTTATTGGCCTTCAGCTTATCTCACTTGAAGAGTATGAAGAGTGAAGCGAAGGAAGGAAGCTCGTTGTTGATGGCCGATTCGGTCTGCATGCTGATCAGACAGGACATGAAAGCAACCACGGATAGTGCAGGTCGTCGCCGTTACTATTCAGAGATCTTGATCCTAGCAGATGTGACTGTCTGGGGTCTACTGACAGGGGCGAGATGGACCAAGTGGTTGGAGCGCGAATTTACTGACCGGGAGGTCCGTGGTTCGAACCCGACCCCTGCCACTCGACTTCCCCTATCTAAGCTTGGGCGACCTGGCAGTATCCAAGCCCTCGTGCCTCATTCATGTGGCATGGCAGCTAGGCACCGAGAGGATTCTACAGCTGGACGATTTTATTTTAGTTATACTGACAGATTTGCGACCGGTGCGTGGTATCACGGGATGGAGCATCCCGTCCATTCGGGCTCTGTCATCATTGGTACTCAGCCCCCACCGTCTGTATGAGTTACTTTACTGTTCTACTCTAGTAGTCGAAATGAAAAGGATGGTTAGCCAAAGAAAATCTTTCTCCTCGAAACTGGAGAGAAGGTTTGTCCAAAAAAGCAATTCCGCAAACGCATTTATTTGCTTACCGACTTGGTTTTCACCTGAATCCCAGCTAAGTCACTCATTTGTGATATTTTTTAATGGGAGGGCCGCCTTAGTTTTAAGTTCGTATGATATTCGATTTGTCGCAACCATAGATGTAACACATTACTCCTGAGTTTGCTGAAAACTCTTCAACAGCCCACGACTGGTTCCGGAGACCACGTCCACTTGATGAGCTCCAAGAAGGACGAAACGGGCAGTAGGCTGTCGAAGAGTTTTCAGCAACCTTATGAATAGTATGTTGTTTCTGTAAAATGTATTGCGCGATCTCAAATATCGTAGTTACTGTAACATGAGGCGGCCTGGTACGACACATTCAGTTAAAGAAGGAAATCCAAATATTTTGACATGAGGAGAACGTCTTTAGTACTCTCGAGCGGTTTCTCCTCCGGTAACTAACTATCCTTCCACATGTACCACTGTTTTATTTTCTATGGTTGGGCTCTAGTAAATTGAATTACAGGAACTGCGTGACACCCGGGAGTTCGTTACGCTATGAGGGGATGACAATTTCCAACCGGTATAACTTTCTACTGACATCTCAACATGAAGTCCCGTTTGCTTCGCTTCCAGCTTTGTGCTGGCTTGGACGTGTAAATGCAACTTTGCACTTAGTGGCGATTGTCCTGTGTGTGTGTGTGTGCGGATGAGTAGTCTACAGTAGCATCACGTGTGGGTGCCGTACACGACTGGCAATACTTGGCGGGATCAGCGAAACCAACTCTGGTTTCACAAACGGATTACTTATCCGGTAGTTGCTCACTAATTACACCTCTCTGCCTTGACCGTTGTTGCCCTCTTAAGGACTGAGTACACTGTACATCCCCCGTTCAATGCAGTTTTTGTCACATTTCAGCGATATTCCACCCAATAATGCCTTCTCATACGAAATCCCTGCGCCAAACTAACCGCAATTTGCGTGCACAGTTGGATGTGCTCAATGCCCAGCTTGTCCAGTTGCAGTCCGAACTCTCCGCCAGCCGTACAATGAGGTCGAAGATCGATAAAATCAGTTCCGAGGTCGTGGACTCTAATCCGTACAGTCGTCTGATGGCCCTACAGCGCATGGGAGTGGTGGAAAACTATGCGGCGTAAGCAAACTTGAGTGCGTGTCTGTCTGTGTTTCTTCCTTTTACTTTCGAGCGAACCCCGACCAAACGGCCGCTTGTTTTCTGGGATTTTCTAATCGGAAGTTTCTCTCATAACTTCGGGTCACTAACACATGTGGTTAGTGATTGCTCTATCCGTTTTTATCACTGAATTCCGTGATTCAATGGTCATATTCTTTTTTGTTCAGTCACGTCTTCCTCTCCTATAATCCTGGAGTTACGTGAGTTTGACAAGCTTGACATACACGCAGTGTCCGCTCCTCGCTACTGTGTGCAATGTTTCGCCAGCAATCTTCTAGGTGTTGCGCGGATTTCACGACAACATCGAAACATGCTGACCTGTTTTGCACGACTTAAACGGTAATAGTATTTGAGTTACAACCGTTATCGGACCGATTTCCCCGAAAAGATATCTTCAACCAATCCTGTGCTTAGTGGGGTTCACCAACGAAGCACGAAATAGCAAACACCTTAGCCACGTTGTCATCCACTGTTTCCTCGGACACTGAGGGAAACAGTGCCCAGACAGGAAAGCCGTCGTGACAAAGTAGCACATGCAAGAAGGCCTATGAAATGTTCTAGGATACCTGACTGTCCTCTTCCCTCTATCAAATTTAGGTGTACTTTCGGCAGGAAAGTGGAGCCATGAATGCACGATTTCAGCTCGAGAGCTAAAGTAGACGTTTTCTGCCAAGAGCGTACCACGCCTTGATTGCACGGCAGACAGTTCGCCCCCTATAGAATCATTTATTTGCTGTCAATGTAGTTGCTTCAACTTCGTTTGTCTCATCTAATCTGGCTAAAGTTCAGTGCCCGTTTCGAGGCCCCTTAGGCATCCGGCACACTGCGTGCAAAGCTGTCCATTGAGAAAGCAGTTATCTTCTCACTACTGTGAATGTAATAAGTAGTTGTAAATAAAACCACAAACGCTCGAGGGTACACCCTACCGGCAGCTCTCTAGTTCTTTTGCGTCCCATTGGGTTAGATCATTAGATGTTAGAGAAGGTATTTTTCTGGCCATATGAATCCGTTTTTTACTGGTTCAAGTATCACCCAATACCCCCAGCACTGTGTGATATCTGTCATTCGACCCTTTCGCTTTTTCCCACATCAGGATCCGAGAGAAGACGGTTGCCATAGTGGGTATCGGTGGTGTGGGATCAGTCACCGCTGAAATGTTGGTTCGGTGTGGTATTGGTCGTCTCATTCTGTTCGACTACGACAAGGTGGAAATGGCCAATATGAATAGGCTGTTCTTTCAGGTTAGTTTTGTGTGTGTATGTGTGTGTGTGTGTACGTGTGTCTATCTTCATTGTAAGAGATTTTGTTATTCGTTACTATACCAGTGAAAGGAAGAAGGCCTTTGCTGCGGAGTTATTTATTAGAAAACGCCAAGTGAACAGTTGCAGACTATAGGACGGAAGTAAAACTCTCAAATGCATCTCGTTCACAGAAATGGAATGTCCATTTTCTCATCGAACGCGTCTTCCTGAACTTTCCTGGATATTCTTGACTGTTGCTGAAATGCAAGCAAATGCGACTCCACAAATTCCGTAATAGGTCTCCTTTTTTCAAGAGACCCGAAGCGGATTTACGAGAAAAACGTACTACTCGCATACCCCCATCAGTAGTATCCACCGTCACACCATTATCAAGCCTGGCTTCTGAACGGGTCAGTAAGGTGAGCAAACGCATGAACTGGTTGAAAACCAATGGCAAATTAAAGAGAAGCGCCAGAGCGTATCGATCCTGGGTTCAAAAATACAAGTTAGATGGCATTCATCTTGTTGCCTTGCCAATGGCTGGTCGTGGCTGGAGCCTATCACTCAGAAGAATTATGAATGACCTGCGCAACTCCGGTTTCTGTCTGATAATTCTGAATCGACCTGAAGATGTTAAACACAATGAATTTCTGATCTGCGAATCAGTTCTCGCACAGTACCTCAGTGCCTTTGGAAAACCCCCATCAGTTTCTGTCCGAATCACACTAGAGTTTTATTTTGTCATGCCTGCCAGTATCGTTTTTTGAATTGTACACAGTATGCAGTTTTATTTCCCGACTCAGGGTACACTTATTTCTCAGATGCTTGCCAAGGTACAGTTTTATTTCCCGACTCAGGGCTGCGTAACACCCCCCAGTTTTCGGTACACTTATTTCTCAGATGCTTGCCAAGGAATGGGAGTTTCGGAACTACTGCTATAAATAGTAGGTTGCGGTTCTTCGGATGGTGTTTGAAATGTCCATTTTTAGTCACCGTTGTGTGAAAGTCGTTGAGCTTCTTCAGAACACAGTTCTGGATGAGCAACTGGGTTCTACAGTAGTGAATAGCCGATATTTTAACACTCACATTTTGCTGTCGTTGATGATGACTTTGGTGATGAGAGGACGGCTTTTGAATGCGTACCAAACTTTTCGTCTTATTGTTTCACCTGGATTTCCGATCATCTTAAAAGCTGTATACTGCCCCTCGTAACTTGTGCTGATATCCTGGAGCCGATCTTTTCAACCCTCACAGCCTCACCAATCCGGACTGAGCAAAGTGTCAGCTGCGGCGGCTACCCTAAGTTTCATCAACCCAGATGTAGACATTGAGGCACACAACTACAACATCACTCTACTGGAACACTACGAACACTTTCTCAGTCGAATTCAATATGGAGGTAAAGTTTCCGGACAACCGGTCGATTTGGTACTCAGCTGTGTGGACAACTTCGAGGCCCGAATGACCATCAACAAGGCGTGTAATGAATTGAATCAGGTAAGGAATCGAGATTATTCCAAGTGTGCGGGGCACGATCGGATCTGTTGCCCCAACCTAAGATAGATTGATAGCTTGTATTTAAGTTTTTTACACACACACTGGTTCACTTGGTATCGAACGATAACATTTCCCGGTAGACATCTTAAAATAAAATTATGAATTATGGCTTTCGAACCTTCGTCGCACTGTCTTTCGTGATTGATGTAGTTTCAGTTTGCGCTTTATCAGTCAATTTATCGGTCTTCTAACTCATTTATTGAAACGCTTTTTTTACTCGTTTGTGTAGGCTAAAAAAATCAATGTGAAAAATTCGCTTGTAGGGTACTGAACTTTATTGATGAGAGACCTTTAGGAATACCAGAATAATCTATTTAGTGGGAATGTAGATGAGCGTCTTCTATAAGGACTGCGATCTTCATCCAAAGCGCTGGAAGGATATAAAGATGCATTTTTGCACCGAAAGAGTTAAAAATAGACTCCTTCGCAGTTGTGTGTGTGTGTACTCTTGGCTCTAAGTGAACCTATTTCGCTCCGTTGTTTTCAACCTGTTTTGTGAAAGCCTCTCAATGAAGCCAAGGACCAGTTTTCGCAACAACATTCCCGTATTTTTTCCCCTCGTTTCACCACAGGTGTGGTTTGAATCCGGTGTTAGCGAGGACGCCATGAGTTGTCACATACAATTACTGTATCCCGGACGGACGCCATGTTTTGAATGTCTCCCTCCGCTTATCGTAGCCAGTGGTCTGGATGAAAAGACGCTTAAG
The DNA here is from genome assembly GCF_000715545.1 of Opisthorchis viverrini. Lineage (NCBI taxonomy): Eukaryota > Metazoa > Platyhelminthes > Trematoda > Opisthorchiida > Opisthorchiidae > Opisthorchis > Opisthorchis viverrini. The sequence goes on from NW_008752333.1 coordinate 99,501, forward strand.
CGTGAAGGCGTCTGTGCTGCCTCACTTCCCACCACAATGGGTTTGGTAGCCAGTTTGTTGGTTCAAAACTCATTGAAATGGCTGTTAAATTTTGGCGAGGTAAGTATTCCATCTCTCCAGGTAGCATTCTTTCGTTCTGTTTTTGTAATTCGTTCGTTACTGCGTAAGATATCTGTTGTGGACGACAGTCTCCTTAATGCCTTCTTATTACTGTGAACCCCGGTATGGATAGCCGATTGATAGCCTGGTGCGCTTGGCTGCACTTGGCCAAACCAGAAAAAGTCAGTGAACGTGCGAACCGACTGATTTATTTATCACTGTCATGTACAAGCGGTCAAAAACTGAAACTAAGAATACAACTCATCTGTCAAGGATGAGTGAAGAACAACCAATGAAATCTGCCTCAACGAAAACGGTTATCCCATTGGCTTGTATGTAGTCCCGTTACGTTCGGAGCTGGTTCTACCAATAATATTCAAGTGATTTTTACTCCAGCTAGTATGATCACCGCATTTGTAATTGGTTCGTTATACCCACACTGTTGCAGCGTCAAATGAACTTCCACATCAGTTTATGTAACTTTGGGGTATCAGCGGAACTTCCGCATCAGTTTATGTAACTTTGGGGTATCAGCTGAGATTCATTCATTACACCCTGGTACCACGCCGTTGCTGAGTATGCTCGTCTCTCAGCTGATTTCAAAACGAAAAGTATCGCCTTCATTTCAGCTATTTGTCAGAAAGTTTACACTCCAGCGGTGCGCGTTGCTCGACTGGATATCTGTCGCGTTCTGTGGCGTGCTTTCATAGTGTACTTTTAGAGAGTTTGGAAGAGCTGTTGCGCTGGCCTAATGTATTTCTCTATTGTTTCTAAGCCTAGATCGTGCAGGGCGTGGAATTGCGCGAAGCGGTGATCCATGTGCAGTTCTCAAGGATATTTTGTCGGTTCGTTTAATTTTTTCGGGCTTGCAAGTAGATGTGCTGAGGTTTCCGCGCCAAATACTCGGGATAGCGTAGTCATCATCATCATCAACTTCATGGATGTCGATATCGCACTAACAATATCTGGTGCTCAATTGCCAGATAACTATAGGGGAAGAAGCCTCTATGCCCTATGTAAAACTGTTAAGATGAACACAGCTGAGTGTTGCACCAAAGCAGGGCACAGTCAGTGAGATCTACTCACCATCGCTTGTCCCCCAACACACGCTCAACACCAAGATAGATGCCTGGGTAGTTTGACAAGCTGGCTACTCCGTTTCATGTCTTATGGGGGTTCCAACCACGCATGACAAAAAATCACGGGCATCCCACCAGGAAAGACGCGAAGAGCCCACGGAGCTCAACTTGACAGTATCCGCTTTCATTTTACGTTATCACCTCATGGTCTTCGTGAATCTTTCGTCAACATCAAATTGGAACGGAAAACACTATTTTCTCTCAGGCGTTGGTAACTGCGGGATTTAGCAGAATGCACACTCACTCTTCATGTCCTGGCGTAATCATTCTGGTCAGTCTGCACCAAGGGAAGGGAAGCAATGGACTCGAGTTTCGCTCTTCTTAGAGCTCATCAGCAGCGCATATCCAATGACCGTGCTGGGGTTCGAACTCCGCACATGTGACCTGCGAGTCGAGCGTTTTACCACTAGTCCACCAGCGCACGCTGCACGCATCTGAATTTTTACGTCTGAACATGTTGCGCTTGTATGGTGTGAGCGGAAGGCCCGACGCCCCGAACGATAATCCATACCTTGGTTGTGTCGATCGATCGGCCCAGTTAGGTAACCCCACAAACGCTTGAAACTTTCTGGACACTTTTGTTTCAGGTGTTGGTGGTTGGGGGATTTTGTAGTACATGCCCCTCAACCCGACAAGCCTTATATGCGGCTCAAGAGATTTCAATCCCTTACGTAGCGGTCAGTACCTTATGGCCACCTGTATACGGACATGCTGCAGGCTGCTACTATCTCGTCAGTCACGATCATTAATCGTAGACAGGTGAAAAGCGTTTAGTTCACTTCCCCTTGTTCTTGCACGATAATGCATTCCCACAGTTCGCAAACAAATGACGGGAGACACCTGAATCTCTCGTATATGTTCTTCAACTGAATTTGCTGCACCAGGCCTCCTCAATTGGTACGATATTCCAGGTATCGTAATACATTGTATGAACGTAACACGCTACTCGTGAGGCCACTGAAAACACATCGACTTGGTAGGATATTCGAGGTATCGTAATACATTGTATGAACGTAAGACGTTACTCGTGAGGCCACTGAAAACACATCGACAGCCCACAACCGGTTTTGCCCTTCTTGCGGCTCATCAGGTAGACGCAGTCCCCGAGTTTCCGTCAAACTTATGTTCTATTTGAGCTCCAATCGCACGAGATTCGACAATTTGTCTAAAGAATAGCCTACACGATAGGATTCGGTTGAGATTCAGGTGAGTTTACTGTGAAAACCAGATTGGCGTGCAAATGAGTGCGTCTGTCGAACTTCGTACAATTCGGGTTCCAATTTTGTTTCTACGTTACTTTCTCGATACTAATCTATCCAGTAAATCGACCGACCATAGTCACGTCTCATCACATCCAATGACAGTTGATAGTTCTTGGACTTGTCAGTAGTCCCTTATATTCCGTTTCTGTCTCGCAGGTTTCTAGCTACGTTGGCTACGGAGCGGCCAAGGATTCGTTTTACCGTGTTGACCTTCGACCAAATCCTCACTGTGCCGACAACTGGTGTTGTCGACGACAAGCCGAACGCAAGAAGCAGCTGGAATCGCTTGGACTTCCCGCTAACGGCGCTTGGAATGAGGAGAAGCTCCGGGAAGCTGCGATGAAACAACAGGCGGATGCAGCAACCGACAAGCCAAAACACGATGACAATGAATTTGAAATCGAGGTGGAATCCGATTCGGAACCATCGAACAGTCACCCCCAAGGCCAGCTGCTAGGAGAAGGGGTTCGGACTATTTACCAACCCAATGGGAAGAGCACAGATCCCTCAACGGACGAACAGTGTGTGGCCTCCACAGAAGAAAGCCTTGAGGCGCTGATGGCCAGAATGAAGCAGTTGTGATATATCGATTTTCCTCTTGATTTTCACATTCGTGGCTTTTTGTGGGGTCTATTTTTTTGTTGTCTTTGTACCTACTTTGCCTATGAAACATTTGGGAGATTTTGCATTCTCATTTTATGCCCTGGGATGATCACCTTATCGATTCGTCTGACCCCGATCAAAAAGTATCTGGTGGTGACGGTGTGATAGTTTGCTTCCACGCCTTTTTTCAACACGCTTCGGTAAGAAATCAGCTGATTGAGTGATCTTCCACTTTGGTGACCTTGAATCGGACATAAAATTAGATCACTCAGTCATAATGTGAGCTCAAAATTCGGATAAAACACACCGTGGAGTGAGAAGACCATACTTGAACTCTGAGGAAAATTAACAGACATTAGGTTGGCTGGAATGTGCAAGCGGCCCTTGAAAAGCGCTCAGTGGGATGAGGGGAAAATCTGACAACGTATGTCTGTATCGTTGGCACGAAAAATATACGGAAAAATTGGTCAATTTGGTTTGCTAACTCTTCCCTCCCCTTATGTGGAATGTGATCGATGGACGTTACGCACCCGTGATGGATGAAGGTGATCGATCTGTTCGAGGCATCGATCTGGTCATCCATTCAACTCAGAACGGATACCATAAACTAAAACCAGAATAACCCCAGCCTAGACTTTGATCATTCAGTTTCAAGTTGAATAGATCAACGGAGAGCGTGGAGAACTACTTGCGACCTCGACTGCTTCGTGTCGCTTCCGTGTGCACAGTCGTTGTTAGTCTGACGTGATAGAGGCAGAACCTGGAAATCGTTTGGAGAGAGTGATGAGGGATAACAGTGTTGTCTGCTGAGAAAAGACACATTGTGAATTGGAAAATCGACAGGTTCATTAGAACCCTTAACGCGGTATGTTTTCTCCAAGTATGCAGAGGACTCTATTCTACCGAAGCTTTCAACAGGGACTATGGTATGATTTCGTGGGATTGGCTAACTTTCCAGGAACATGCGGCTAATACTAGTCGTCAGCTGTGCCACCATTTCGGTGCCGAGCTGCCATGCCCACCGGAAGGAGACACGAGGGCTGAGAAACCGCCAGGTTGCCCAAGCCTAGGCAAGAGCAGTCGAGATGCCGATGCTGTAAATTCTCGCTTTAACCACTGAGCCATCTCGAGCTCACATGTGGCTAACTTGCGCTGACGCCCGATATGAACCACGAGTAAATAAGTAAGCTTTTCTGATGTTGCGGACTTGAAATTCAGGTATAGCTAGTGTGACGGATAATCCAACAACACTCTCATACGCCTCTCTCGGGGCATGATCGTGGAGAACTGGGCATGCGTTTTTACCAATACACTAATGGTTCCTCTGCGACGACTATGTGCGGAATATTACAGGCCGTTCGCTTCAAGAAGCGCGTCGTTCCTCGGGGTAAGACAACCTGGTCAACTGTTCATTATCCAGCGGAAATACTTTCTCCAAAACAGTCTGTCTTTCATCTCCGTTGTCCTTCATGAAATCTAATCACTTCCGTTCTCTACGCCTAGAAGAATGGGGCATAAATTCAAAGCTATCTTGCATCACTAGATGGTATACCACCTTCGTCAGAATCCTCTCTGTCGGCTCCATTTTTGTCTGAGAGTTCCACGGAACTTAAATGACAAAGCATGTACGATTAGGCAAAAAAAACCTGCCGATAGTCAAGTGATGTTTGAGCGCTAAACTCCTGAAGATTGACTCTCAATCGGTATACTCAGAGTGCGCAGCACGGCTGGCGATTCCACTCACGTTACGAAACCTCTGTCACACCAAACAAAATGTTCCAAGCGTCCCGGATCCATACAGTTGCGTCGAATAACAGAAACTGGTCAGGAAATTTATGCGAAATCGACTCACTCACCTGGATGAAAGTGGCTTCTGAGTTGCAGTTTGTTTTCACGAAATGAAGTAAGTAGAAGGATGTATTTGAAATCTGCACGTTACTGAATCGAACAGGTGGAAGAGCAATGCGGTTGCCTAACATCGTTGCAAACTTTATCTTTCTTATCGATCACTGACGTGCTGGTTTGTTGAAGCCTTTCTTGGACAGGCCGTTCGTCGCCTATACTTTACTGATGGCTCTCACGACAGTGTTCATGTAGCTGAGACACCTTGACTCGTATTTATGGACACTGTGCCGATAGCAACTGCGAAGTAGACGTGCCAAGATCACATCGTTTAGACAAACCCTCGATCAGCAGCATGGAGGCTTGCTTCGACCTTGTAGCGTCAGTCAGTGTGAACCCCTAAATTGCAGTTCGTGTTACCACAATTCCGAGGAGTGGTCTGGAAGTCTCACTGAGGAGGTGCTTTAGAGCAGGTCTTTTCAAATCGCACAAATATTATCAGCATTCATGTGCAGACCGATTTTGAATGATTTCCGGCGAATGGTGCGAACCGTAGACTTTCAATGTCGCAACCTGAGCCGAATCCCCCCAATTTCGTTTTGTCGTGTTGAGTTTTGAAATCGGCTTCAGGAGTAAGCAATCAACTCGACTCTTCAAGACGATGACTGTTGTTGACCGACCCTACGTAGTCACACAGGCCACATAAACGAAATCGTCACGCCTCCAATAGAGACTTTCAAAGGGTGGCGATTGGAAAATCTGTTCAGACGTTCGGTAGCGTTGTCAGCCGAATTTGTCGGTTCATCACGATGCTCGTTATCTTGAAGCAGTACTTGCAGAAAATGACCGCTACACGAACCATGACACTCACTTTTAGATGACCCTTGTTCGAGACCTAATCCTACCAGGCCATCGATTGATTACGTACCCAAGGTACGCAGATTCTACCTTTTTCTGTTTGCCAGAACGGAACCCTTGACAGCCTGGCCCGTTGTTGTCGAACACAACAGCCTTCAGTGTGAATAAACAACCGTCAACATATCATGACAGTGCCATTTTATTCGTCCTATTCTCACCTTCTGCTTGTGGACAGAATTACAGCGGCGTCATTTTCAAATCGACCGACCACTTGTTTAGAACATGTGAATATCTTTCCGGTACTACTCTCGGATGAGTCCGTCGGATCTTTTCCAGATAAGCCCGGCCATTAATGCAAGAAGTGTACGTGCGAAAAGTTAAGCCCCGCCACTTTTTGTCAGCTCCAATTAAATATGCGCCCATAACCTTGACCTATTTTTGCCGAAAACAATTCCTTATCCACATCTAGGCTCATTTTGTGCAAAAATTTTCTCCTTTCGGACGTAAAACCTTAAATGAACTTTCTGACGCTTTAAACTCTCGTTAATTACATGGAGACGGCAATACGTTTTTTGCAAAGCCACGGAGTGATCCATCAGCAACCTTTATGCAACAATGGCCACCAAATGGCACTTTCAACTGTTTCTGACAGATGGAGGTGTAATGCCCGACAGTGTTGGCAAGAAATCGGTCTTCGAAAGGGAACTTG
>NW_008752333.1:106241-107908 GCF_000715545.1 Opisthorchis viverrini
CCACCAAAAAATTTCACCCTCTTCAATAAAAACTAAAATTACAAATTTCATATCCTCTTTCTTCTAATCTCTTTTTGGGTGGTGAGGGTTAATTTTTTGGTGGGGCTTGTCTGAACAGATCCAGTCGGCCTTCCACCTGCAGGGCGAAGTTTCTAAGGCATTTTTGGAACAAGTCCACATCCATATCGCGCTGTGGAAACCTAGCATAGTCCGAAGACCATGGTGTTCCTGGTACGAAATTCATCGGACAGCTGGATCTCCCAATTATCATGGTCCGCTTCAACTGAATGTGCTGTACAAGGTAATCTCATATTTCCGTTGGTACCATATTCCAGATATCACAATGCAACATCTAAAGCTAACATACTACTCATAATGTCGCTGAATTTCGCATACCATCAACCTAATCGTGTCTGTCGTATTAGTCATCCTGACGGGTAGGAATGGCTGGAAAATTGCTCAATATCCCGGATTCAGTTGTTCATCAAAATATCACTGTAAGCTGAAAAAATACTCAGTGGGAAACTGTTGACTGCTTGTTTACTAGTTGACATCTGCTGATGTGTCGGTGTGATCTGACAATTGTTCACAAGTACATGGAAGATGTTGCTACAGTCAGGTTGAAACACTTTAGGAGCCAGTTCGCTTCCAACTATATCTAACTAGGTCATTTTTTGTCAACCTTACGAAAGTGCCCTCAGCTTACAGCTGATAAGCTTCGTTAATGAGGTTACCAGTCATTGCTACCAAGATGGTCTGTGGCCATGCGGGATAACATCGCAGACACTTAGAAATTGCGTGTGTGATTCAGACAACAGGGCAGGAGTGAAATCAGCCGCAAGGATTTCTTGTTCGAACTAAATGGTCAAATAGGGGAGCGGTGTTTTTGAAGGTTACGTGCACCGATCCATTCGGTCGTTTAATAATGAACAAAGAATTGCAGCCGCATCGTGCCACAATAGGCTCGGTGCGATCTGCAACTAAACATGTTTTCCCACCGAGTTTGGACCGGTATTTCACACTGAAGCGTAGTCTGATTGTACGCACTCATAGGCTCCGACCTAAGTGCACATCTCAGTTGAGTTCTTGTCTGTTAGGTTAGGTTTATTGGAATCCGGATGCAAGTTTAGGAGTTTTCATTGCCGGGTATCGAGTGTTGGTGGTGGTGAGTTGTCCTGCGAGGAGGTATCACCACAAAGCAAAGTTATCCCAACTGTCCTGAGAAGAATGAACCCTATTGGGTAGATTCGTAAGCAAAATTATGGCTAGCGGGAAACGCTGATTTGAAATCTCTCCAGGACGATCACTGGAAACCAGTTTTCCACCTACCTTGTTGAGTAAGTCCCAATCAGCCATATAAGGAAAAAAGGTCCCCTTCATTTTGCATTCGTGTATTTCCAGGCGATACATTGGAGCTACAGTGTCATATCTTGTTGACTGATACTCGTGAACAAACGGGATCTCCTGGACATACAGGGTGTCTCATAATAGACGCAAACTTTGATCGGATGAGTAAACGTAGCCAATCAAAGAAAGGATGACAAAATCTTTCATTATTAGTAGCCACATAAAGGTATTGTGTGCAGATATTAACATTTTTTCTGTCTATGATGGATGTCAGTAGGTGCATTGAAATTGTGAAAGCGGTGAAAGCGCCACCGCTGCAC
>NW_008752334.1:0-4493 GCF_000715545.1 Opisthorchis viverrini
ACTACTTGCCTACTAACGTTATCGTCGCTGTACACAAATGTGTGCTGAACCTATTTCATATAGGGGGTCGGGGGTACTTGGGATTTAAGTAGGACGGCAGCAGTTTCAAAAGTAAGGAATTTGTCCACGGACTGAAAAAAGTGTGATATTGCGTGATGTTTCGCAGCTGCTCAGGAAGGCTGTTCCAGATGCGAGCGTAGTAAACTAAAATGAAGTAGTGACGTATGTCTGTACGAGCTATGGGGAATACTAATAGGTTGCAGGAGTTACGGAATCGGTAGCGAGGACGCGAGTTTACGTTGGTTCTAGCCTCTGTTATAAAGGCATTTTTGTGCAGCAGGCGGTGTAGGAGAGTTAGATTTATCTTAAACAATCTGAGCCATTGTGGCTCGAGGCCAAGGGTTTGGCAGCAAGAGCGGTAAAAAAGAGGGTTTGACCGAGGGAACAGCTTTTTCGTGAATGAGCGCTGGACGTTTTCAAGTGCCAGCCTACAACTTTGAGTATAAAAGGAGGAGAACACGGAACAGAATTCGACGATTGGCCGTACGCATAGCTTATAACTTGCAACCATTGCGTCTGGAAGGTGAAAGGAGCGCAGGATTAAAAAACTGAGCCTGCGTTCTCGGGCAACCTGAACCTGCACCTGGTGGGAGAAGTTAAATATACAGGAGTATCTGAGGCCAAGATCTTTGATATCCGCTGAATGAGTGATGGGATTTCCATTTATTATGAAAGCATCAGCCGGGAGGGAACAGCGGCAGGAAGTTATGTAGGATTTCGTGGAGGAGAAGCTTAGGCCGGAGTCGTTTGACCAGCGAGTCAGCGAGTCTAAGTCTTGCTGAATCTGGTGAGACGTAAGAGCTCGTGCTGATGGGGGGAATGTGTACGCTATTTTTATGTCGTCCGCGAAAAGGAAGACTTTACCATGGGATACGGCACCGAAGACGTCGTTGATGTACAGCAAGAAGAGGATGGGGCCTAGCACACTTCCTTGGATGACTCCACTAGTGATCGATAGTGGTGATGATTGTATGTCCCCAATTTGTGTTACTTGAGTCCTGTCAGATAGGTAGGAGGCGAACCACTGAAATAAGGTTCCAGTGATGCCAGCGGTACTAAGTTTGTGCAGCAGAGATGCATGGGGGACCTGGTCAAAGGCTTTTTGAATATCCAGGTAAATTGTTACAGTGGAGTTCCCGGCGTCGTAGGCTGCTGTGATGGTCTCGAAGAATTGGAGCTGGCAGCTACTAACGGATCTTTGAGACAGGAAACCATACTGCCGGTCATCTATGGCATTAGTTGTCAGTAGAAACTTGGTTAATGGACCTTTGATCAGACGTTCAAGGGTTCTCATAAGGAGGGATGTATGATGGATTCCCCTGTAGTTAGATGGAGTTTGCCTAGATCCGGATTTAAAATGAGGGCGGATTACAGATTTCTTCCACTGGGAGGGGACGACTCCATAGTTTATGGAGTGGGTGAAAAGATTTAGTGCAAGTATTCCAATATCTCGGCCGCCTTGTTTCAGAATACTGGGTGGAAGGCCGTCGACCCCTGGCAAAACAGAGTCCTTAATCTTAAGAAGAAGGGAAGAAACATCAGCTAGGGAGATTGTGACGTTACTGAGAGTAGGGTGGTTTCCCTGACCGTTCACACTTTGGAGGTAAACAGCGGTGGGTAAGGGTTTGGAGTTGGGTGGGAGGGCTAAGTAGCAGCTGGCGAAGTAAGAGTTCAGATGGTCTGCTATGTTGACAGGATTTGTGATGGGGCTACCATCCGAGGAACGCAAACAAGCTATTGAGTGGCTGGCTATTGAGTGCGTATGACTTCTGAATTATCTTATGTCTACCATCAACGGTGCACTAATAGACCTGACAGTTGATATGAAAAAACTGTAATCAATAAACTCAGATTACAAAACTTCATGCCCCATGGCCATCATAAACATACCTAAAAAGGCAGAAGAGACTGGTTGCAATAGACACACACCAAAATCATTTAAATGATCACTGTTGAACTCATTTGGACTCCGTTCTATATATCGAAATTGTGGTGGCCAAAAATGGTTGTGAGTTTTGCTCTTTTTCATCACTAAATCGCATAGTGTGGACGGGCTGTACGTTATATACTTGTTTACGTCATAGTGCGTCGAGATATCAGCTACAAAATATATTCAGATACACCCATTGCTCTCCTTTCAACCTTGCCCTTCATGAATACTTCTTCTGTTTTCTTAAAGAGAATTTGGACTACAATCATCTTACTGCCTTCTTATTACCGTGAACCCGGGTCTGCATAGCCGATTTATAGCCTATTGCGCTTGGCCAAAACAGAAAAATCAACGGACGTGTGGATCAGCTGATCTATTGATCACTGTTGCGCACAAGCAGCCGAAAACGGGCGGTTTATAATGCTCACGTGGAAAGTTCTAGGCGGGCCAAAAAGCGATGCTAAAAATAAAACTCATCCGCCATTTGGAACTGATTTTCAATACTATTCTGGTGAACAGCTTTTCTCACCTGTACAGCATTTACTCAAATTTCGTTCTCCTTCCTCAACGAATTTTAATACCATAAATTTGAAAAAATATTGATGCTAGCAAATCTCATCTTCGGAAACCGAATTACTGTTCACGCCGCTGTCTTTGAGAAGAAATATCCTTATTACATGGGCAGAGAAGCAAGCCATAACGTTAAGTTTGAGTGACCTTACCACGTAACACGGAGTGTTTTTCACGCACACGATAAGCTCCCTGAACTCCCGCATGAATCTTCTTAATTTATGTGTAATCAAAACATCAAAGTAAATAATCTGTTTCACACCTTCACAAATAATATACAATAAGGGTCATGGGAAACCCATGACCCCTAAGATCTGTTTCTAGATCAGAAAATCTCAACGATCTGCAGCCGATTAAAAAGTGTAGTTCGCGCTGAGTTCCAGTATCACACACATGCGACGAAAACCTTGAGGATTGTCTACACATTCGAGATGACGTTTTTCGTTCCGAAAATTCCCATTTATAATAAGAACACAGAGAGGTTGACGAACATGTTTTCGGCAAGGTCTTCTCAAGTCATACAATTGCAAAGGTTAAGAGAGCGATATTTAACATAGTTGAATGAGTAAGGTGTAAATGGACAGGGAATCGAGTGAGATGACATTGGGTACCTATGAAAGAACCATTAGTTCAGGTCGCCAATAGGATGACTTGAGCTAGTCAGCTCGGGGGTATTGTAGTTGTGTGTTCAGCACACGACGCATGTGTGGGGGGAGGTGAGTTGGACCATGGTATGTACAACACACGAACAAAGCGTTTTTGCCGACAAAGGATCGGGCCGCGATGTCGTATGGCAATAGCTTCAGCCACTGCAATTGTGCGCTGCTGTACTGATCTGGGTTGGTTAGCCGGAGCCTTGTAAACAACGCGGAAACTTTGGCTGGGTATCACGTTGTGCGCTGTGTCGGCTAAATGTTGTACTACGGAGCTGGTTATCGTCCTCTTGGTTCCAGAAGCTAGCCAGGGTGGATTGTGTTCCCTCATTCTTTGGCTGAGTTGCCTAGTCGTGCGTCCGATGTATTCCGCTGTACAGCAGCAAGAGAATGAGTAAACTAACATATTTTGGGCGTGGACAGGCACTCTATCCTTGCCTACCCTGTACGGTTTGCCGAAATTCCATAAATCCAACTGCCCGCTGAGGCCAATCCTGGACATGCAAAACTCGCCCTATCACCAAATAGCACAATGGCTCATCAAAATGCTTGAACCAATACGCCGACAAATGTGTCAATACAGCTTGCGAGATACATTTCAATTCGTGGACTCAATAAAGGACCTAGAACTGAAAGATTCGTTCATGTGTTCATTGGACGTTATTGTTGCAACCAAATGATTGTGCTAAATAAGCCCTCCTCCTCCTCGTCAGATGCTACTTCATTCTGCAATCGAACAGTCGGATGGAAAGGAGCTTGGAAAAGTTAGACTGCGGTTCATCCTTACGTCAGACACTGCGTTTTGTTGAACGATTTTCAGAATTGTTTGCAGTCCGTCCACATTCTCTACTCTACGGGTACCACAGAACACTACGGCATCATACATGTAATTGACAATGACGTTCGCCTTGCATGCTTAAGCATAAGCCGTTCGCGATTAACCGTCATTGGGCCATGAGCTGTCCATGCGTAGCGTGATCATCTTACAGTCAGGGGGAATAAAGCTACTTTGAAACTGCACGTTAGAGATAATAAACGTGGCACAAGGGAACAGGTAAAACCTGATTTATTTCTGCAGCTGTAAAAAGTGGAAATGATAAAATTACTTCATATGTGGAACCTCGAATAAATGTTTGGCCAGAGCGTCGGAAAAACACGCTCCACTCAACCATAAAATCGCCGACCAGAGCTTACAGCCCGCGTGTAGAGAACCTAAACGTCGTTCACCGTTATTCGCTTATACCTTATTCCTACACCCACACAAGTTCTTATCTGAACGC
>NW_008752334.1:4587-22844 GCF_000715545.1 Opisthorchis viverrini
TTATGCCAAAGATGTCGCGGAGAATTTGGCTCGGAACCATGAAATAGACAGCAGCACTATTTGGTCACATTTTAAGAATGCAGTGTTTGTGGGGGTGGTATTTTACTGCAATTATGTCGCCAAAACTGATGCTTTTAGAATTTCAAACAAAATTTGCACCAATCAATGCTGTAGTGCCGTATTTTAAGTGCAATACTGTCGTTTGAATTATAGTTTGAACGCCTTGCATGCGCGTCACCTTAGATAGATGCAGTGGAGTATGGAGGCGTTGAAACTGATGTGAGCGCAGTAGGTGGCTAGGTGTGGATGGGTGTGGATTCTAATAATTAGGTGTCAACTGGAGTCACTTTTGAGAACCCGTGTTCCAGGTCACACGAATGATCATAAACCATGGTGTAACCGCAATGTATTCCGTTGGATTGCGTCCTGTAAACTCAAACGACTGATGCATTGCGATGATATTAAAGTTAACTCCTGGCTGATCCTCGCTGCTCCTATGCAGCACAGGCACTGGGTGTGAAATGGTCCATTTTTCTGAACATATCCATTCCGTTTCTCTTCATAAATCGGGTAAATGACCGTGCGTTTTTTTGTAACAAAGTAAGCGGTGAGTATCCCAACAGGCTCAGTATTTGTGCAATTTCAAACGCGAAGCCTCGTTTCACTTTTGTGTGTCATCGGTCCGTCCGTGGCACATGGCATCTATTTTACAATAACGCGCTGAAACACTCAGGAATGTCACAGGTTTCACATTTGGAGACCAACAACCAAAAGACCCGTCTAAGCAAATGAGGATACGCGATCAATCAAGCGGAGCTCGGGTCAGGCCGTGGTTGATTTGTATATGAAGAAATCCTTTATGTTGGTGTGATAGTGTACCTCGTTGCAGAAAATCTTGTGGTGATTTAAATGTATGTAATAAGTAGAGCGCAAACTGCTTCAACTTCAATTAAAGACATTTTATTTAGCCCACCATTTTGACTACTGAAATATCGTCCAGAAGCATGGTGATTGTTGCAATTAGTATATCGGTTCGATGACTGCGGTAAGACATGTCGGATCATATATGAATGGCTCCAATATTCTTGCAGAAAACAAAAGGTGAAACATGGTTTCTGTCCAGATATTGTCCGCAGACTGGTACAAGTAACTTGGGACCACCATTCCCAATCGCAATCAGTGAACAGAGCAGCCGAGCATAAGACATTACCGCTTGAAACGAGCTGAAATCGAGGATGCGTGCTTACGATAAACTATCTGTTATGAGAACCAGCTCCGAACGTAACGGGACTACATCACTACCAATGAAATAACGGTTTTTCGTTGAGGCAGAATTCACTGGTTGTTATTAACTCGCCCTTGGCCGATGAGTTCTATTCTCAGTATCGATTTTGACCGATTGTACGCGACAGTGATCAATACAGCAATTTCGTCGGATTTTTCGGGCTGGGCCAAGCGCAGCAGGTGATCAAGCGGCTATCCAGACCGGGGTTCACGGTAATAAGAAGGCATTAATTAAATGTGGTCCATGACGCTATCAATTTGAGCGGATCTGTTCGAGTATTTCGTTTGAAAGAATGACCGAACTATCCCTCACAGTCTAATGTGCGCACAAACGAAACCAGGAAAAGGATCCTCAACTCAGTCTTCCAATTTTGAAGTGGATACACACGCGGTTGTACAGGATCTCAGCCTCATTTCTAGGCCCCTTTTATGAGTCCTCGCAGTGACGATCTTATTGCTCGACACTGCGAATCCAAAGTGCTTTGCTTCCTTTATTCCGCTTGTGCCTTTACGGTGAATGGACGAGGCTGATCAGCAAATTGGCTGAAGCGAGCGGCGTGGGTAGAAGCCTCCAACCTGTGTAATAATCCATGTGTGCGTGAATATATGATGCATCTTTATGAGTACTCATTTTAGACCGCACTCAGCCCAAGTGAGATATTACTATTTTCCGACAATAAGCTGAGGCGTTTTCACGGATAAATCTCGACCGTTATTGGAATCAATCATTAAACAAGGACCACAAAATGAACAGTAGACCAACTATGCGTGTTTGGACGCAGGAAGCCTGCATTTCAAACAGCAGAGTCAATGGTTTCTCCAGGAGATTTACACACTAGCCAAACGGTAAACAGAACGTCAACGACTGGTCCAGCGCAGATCGAGTGAATGATCCGATCAGGCAAACACATCAGTGAGGACCTCGCAACTGGTGAGTATGCAGCGAACGATTTCCTCACCTGTCGGCGATCAAGTGACACCACGACCTGCACTCTAGATATGCTGATGTCCACTTCGGTCATTTCGGAAATAGCTCAACAGTGAACATGGGATCCGGCAACATATGGATATATTTCATTCTGGTGGAGGCTTGGTGGTGCTTGCCAAAACATCAAGAAAACTGGCGAAATGATTGGAGAAACTGGGAGATCCAGACCATGAAGGCAGAAAGCGTTTTTCAACTTCTTAACTTCTTAGTTAAGAATGCGGGGCTGCCTAAGCCAAACTATAAAAATATGACGTGTTATCCGGAGCTCTTTTAGCGCTCAAATTACCGTACTAGAGAAACGATCACCGTCGACCAGCGACATCAAGTTATAAACCTTCCTTTGAATTCTATCAAGTGCGCTTTTGTCACATTGCCCACATAGGGTAAATTCGTGAAAATTCTTTGGATCTCGTACTATAAAAGTTATTCGATGAATAGCATTCATCGTGTTGTCCGTGACTGAAATGGGAGGAACCGGTTGCTGGAGGTACTTCGAGATGGCTCAGTGGTTAGTGCGCGAATTTACTGACCGCAAATTCCGCGGTTCGAACCCGACCTCTGCCTCTCGTCTTCCTCCTATCTAGGGTTGGGCAACCTGGCAGTAGACAAGCCCTCGTGATTCCTTTGGGTGGCAAGACAGTTGGGCACCGAAAGTCTGTTACAGCCGTACGCGCTTTCACACGTACGTCCTGATCTCTTCGGTTGCTGCATTTTGTATCCCAAAATGCGTAGAGTTAGCGTTCGCCTTGGATCTGCTGGTTACAGCTTAGTTTCAAATGTTTCTAAGAATTTATTTACTGCTTCAAATTCAGACAGAGTTACGTGAGTTTTGAGCCCCGCACACTTCATTTGGTGACCTGATTTCAGGGTGACAAAATGGATGAACTTTTATCATTCACATATGGTGTTGGGTCGGCAGACACGTTAAAAATCGTTATAAGATGGTCACTGTATCCAATGGTGAGTAGATGATGTTGCAAAACAAGGCAGACCTGTATTTTGCTGTTGTATGGAACCCCGAGGAACAGGCTCACTGTAGTGTAAAATCCATTTTATTGTAGTAATAAAGCCTTGTTAAATTGACCGGATCATCAATGCTACGCTAGTCTGAGCTTGATTGTCGCCCAAACAACTATGCTGGAAAAGTAGTCTGTTTCGACCGGTTGTATCCCCGTGCACTCGGGTTCACCGATCATTTGTAGTCCTAAACGTTCAGTTTTGATCATGACAAGATCAACCCCGTCGTGACTTGTATTGTAAAATGTATTTATTATATACATATATACTTATTATATGTATTGCCCTTTTATTAAGGCTAGTATTCCAGTCACCTAATTAGAAGTCGCACTCCGGCTAGAGCTCACCAGCGGCACCCATCATATTCCGTGACCGAATTCAGAAGCACTTGTGTCCTTCATCGTTTTCCGGGTGCATCAGAATGTCAGAAATTCTCAGAGTGTTTACCACCTGACTGTCACACGTGTTGTTTGATTCGACAGACATACAGCCGTGGATTCTTGTTACCTTTCCCTATAGTGGGATTCGAACGAAATTCGCCTCAAAGAAGGGATCATACACAGCTACTAGGCTTCTGAAGACAAAGCCATTCAGTTTCCGGGGTCTGATTCGTTCACTCCAATGCATTAGTCCGACCTGTTGGTTTGCTGTCAACCTTGAAATGCAAACCACACAGGCAGTGTTCTCCCGAATCCAATTAGTTAATGAGGCAATTTTGGCTTCATTCATCGAGACACCGGGGTATTGATGAACGTGGTCGATAACCTAAAAATAACAGGCTTCACTCCACCATAAGAAGAACTATAAACCACGCAACAATAGCTGCTCTAATCAGACACACGTCGAAATCCCCTATCGATGAGTATCAACGGATTATCTTTGACGCTGTTATATATAGCTAGTTATGTGACGGCCGAAAATAATCGTGAGTTTACTCTTGATATCGCAAATTATACGGTCGTCCCAATGCGCTACGAAGCTGCCTGTTTTACAGCGAAATGCGTTGAGTTGTGTGCGTATAAACAATATTCTGGCAAATGCAGCGATGTCTTCTTTTCACATTACTTTTTGATTGCTTCCCCTTGCTAGCTGAAGGGACCAACTGCGAGAACCCGCAAATTCTCACTGGAAGAATTCGACTAGTCTTCAACACTCCCGGACCATTTGGTGCGCCAGGCTCACGAGCACAAAATGGCAACTGAATCATACCGCGATCACACCCAACTCAGATATCCCCAGCACTTATCAAAAGTATCGTCCTACGATCAAAAATGTCTCTGAGTGCAGAATAGTACCCGGTTTCAGCTTCACAGTTGACGTTACAAACTTAGCTGAGCTTCGTGCTTTTGGATTTGACACAAAAGACACCACGAGTATTTGCTCGGTCCGCATTTTATCTGGAAACGTCATCTGAACCCCGCTCGACGATTGTTTTTTAGTGTGTCGCTTCATTTGCTCACATCTGAGTATGGCTGAAACTCTGAGCTTCCGACGATTTTATAGGTGTTCGTGACTGGATTGTGTGAACGGTCTGTGACAGGTAATTAGACCCGTCTGAAATTTCCAGGAAATTCAGGCAGATGTACCTGAGCATGGGCGTATTAGCGTCCCTTGGTTTATAGATTCTAAACACCGAATATTCATTTACCAAACAATCAGTTACATTTTCGTTGAAAAGTGTGACAACGTGAAACTCACCAAAGTATCAGTTTGATCGTTTGGTGAATTCACGCGAGGCCGTTCAAAGTTTGCAAAGGCGCAGTTAAAAATTTCCAAGAATCTCTAGAGCGCTGTAAATATCATGTGCGTTTGAACGAAACATTGCCCATCTGCTAATTGATTTGAAAATCATTAAACGCCAGTTAAAGAAATGTAGTGAAACTGTTATTCTTTTCTTCACCGACATTTTTTAACCAGCAGTTGAACTCTGGACGCCGTCAGCAAACAGAACGGATGATGACTGTCCCAGAGCGGATCAGCCGGACAACCCGAGTAAACAAACACATCTGGAGGGACCTCACAGGTGTTTGGTGTGCGGCAAATCATTCTGTTATCTGTCAGCAGCTAAGAGACACAATGAGGTGCACGAGGAGGATGCCAATACTCAGTGTAGTTTGTGCAAAACGTCGTTCCGGAATGGGCGTTGGTTGCGGCAACACATGAGGCGACTTCATCTTACGGGAGACGAAAAGCCTTCCAGAACAGCCAGTAAACGAGTGCAAGAATCAGAGCTACGGGGAAATCCATGTCCCAAATGCGGAAAGTGCTTTGCGACATGGGGCATTCTTTCTCGGCATCTGAAATGGTCCCACGGTGAAGAGGCACGTCAACAATGCGAGGAGTGTGGGGCCTCTTCCCGCGGAAATCAGATTTGGATCATCATACAAGAACTGTGCATGGAACGCAAGGCCACCACATGTGTGAGCAATGCGGGCGAACCTGCTCTCGATCTGATATTCTCGGGAGACATGTTGCAATGAAGCACACCGATCAGCCGGACGACAAACGGCTAACTGTTGAGAAACAGCCGAACTAATTATTACACACCCACAAAATGTATCGTACCTATGATGCCCGGTGTTACATTCCGTTTGAACCCCTTCAAATTTTTATCGTCCTGACAGGAATTCGGTTTGTCTCTTTTTTTTCGGTGTATGCTTGCGAGCTACAGTCCACATAGACTTGCACCTGAAAGCGATCCGGTAAACCCTGTTTCTGCTTACGTTCAAACCCGAAATATATCATCTGGGATGCTACCTGGTTCAATGATGTGTATTCGCAACGAGGTCGCAGTTGACCACACCACGTATCACTCCACCAACGACGCTTTTAACCAAATTCGTTAAATAGCGCGTGTTTGGCAAAACTGCGCGCAAGTGTATCACGTTGATAAAGAATTATTGATATAGAAGAATCTAACACATATAAATCGTGAAGCTGATCTAAACATGACCACGGGAAGTTGATTCCCTGATTGAAATACGAGTGTGGTACCGCGAACTGCGGTACTAGCTGAACTGCGATTTAGTCGAGATTTCGTTCGGCCGCTGGTGGATGAACCATTAAAACTTCAAATCACCAGCAGGGGAGTCGCCGTTTCGAAAATCGCTGTAATTATTTGAGACGCGGTGCACGTTCCAATGCGATGAATTTGAAATTTAAACAGAAACGCGGAGTAACTGACTCGGTGTTCCAGGTGAGCTGGATTGTATTCTCATGAATGAAACTACTCACAAGGTTGCCGAAATCTCTTCGACAGCCCACGACCGGCTCTCCAGGTAGGCGCAGCCCCGAGTTTTCGTCAACCTAACGTTCTACCTGAACCCGAATCGAAATGTTTTCGAGAAATTCTCTCATTTGCATATAAATTTGGTTTGATTTTACTTACAGGGGAAATCCCCACAAATCACATCCTAATGCCCGCACGTAAAAACAAGAGGCTCAAGCGATTTGAACTCCAGCTTCATAAAACCGGTTGCCCTTAGGTAAATCAATCGGAATAAATTGCTGAAAAGTTCCTAGGTCTCGTTGCAAGCCCTCAACTTCACACCGCATGTTGCTCTAATAACTGGTCCGTCATCCATAACAAGATCTCTATCGGGTTACCGGCGTCACTCGCTGTACATCCATCCAAGCTGAATTCAACTGATCCCAACATAATATCTGCGTGCGCATATTCGACGCTCTACGATAAAGAGGGAATCCCTTGCAAAAGTCCTTCAGCTTCTGGCAACACGGTGCATCGTATCTCAAAACGGTTCTCGAATCAGACTGCATGTAACGCCGCAAATTGTGGGTTCTACGATGGAGCGATGTTTCGCAAACTGTGCACCCGATCGACCCAACGAGTTGAGTATAACCAGCGGATTTTCGCCGCTGATGCCTGCTTCGGCCAGTTTCTCAAGACTATGCACTGCCTTGAGGGGCTTCTTCTGTTTCGCTCCTGGCAAACGGCCTAGGCAGCTTCATATCTCATCCACCGCCTGAATTAACAGTCGATGTCAGCCATTGCAATTCCGCTTCGCAACGTGCAGCTCACGAGCCATGGACTAGCTCGTTGGTGTTTTGCATACAAAACCCTCAAGAGAGGACAGCAATTCATACGTATTCATTTACAGATTAACAGCTGCGTCGTTATGCATTTTATTCTCCATTGACCGCTACAAAGCGGACTACGAGGCAATGCAGTTTAATTGGGTCCTATTCCACACACAACGTAATGATAGTCCTCGGTCCCAGTATGCTCAGCCGAGTTTTAATTGCTCATTATTTTAGGACCATGATGAAAGTTAAGGCCTAGTGCTCAGGCAACTGAATGTGCTGCAACAGGCCGCCTCATGTTGTGGGGATTTTTGAATCGTTTCGACCTTTCGTCGGTACACCTTAAATCCACGAATAATCAACACGAACTCGTCCACTAGTCTACTAGTGTACTAATGTGACGGTGATACTACTGATTAGGAAAGCATGCGAGTAGTATGTTCACTCGTAAATAAGATGCATATGAGAGTTTTGCTCCCCTCTCCAACAGTCTGTGGGGGGTGAGTTAGCATTTTCTAATAAATAATTCCGCACATACATAAAATAATGATATAAAAAAGCATTACGCCGGTCGTACAGAAATGACAGATGTTCTTGTTCTTGACACAGAAATATTGGGTTTCCAGAACCTCATTTGTAGTCTAGCGAAATAAAATCAACAAAGCTGTACTCTCCCAACACTATTGTGATAATTAGCGGTGTTGGGTTTGTTCTACCAGACAATTTGATTTTTACAAAATTGATCAATAAATTCAGACAACGTGTCTTCATACCACAAGACCATCAGGATCAAACATATGAAACAGGCAACGACGGCAGGCACATCCAGACACAAGACAAAATTCTCTTTTAATGGGCATTATCAACATACACTCGACGCTGATGGTGAAATCCATGGCGGCCCAAAATCACGGTGAGTGTTGTCTTCTAACACAAATCGTACAAAGTGAGCAGATCGGCCAGGCTACCATGAGTAATGGCTTCAATTCACAATGAAACCCTTAACTATGTAGTGATTATGTGTCAGGTTGACTGAGCTATAGTTGTTGGTATCCATGGGTCATCATACCTCGAGAATCCGCATTTCTTTGCAGAGTGATGACTTGTGTTGACTGTGTATATGTGAAAATCTTCAAAGAGTCCACACGGTAACGGAAGTGCCCGTCCAACGAAGCCCGTTGTATATAGCTGATATATCCTGTCCCCGATCCCGGGCACCTGTTACTTGTGAGCATTATTTGCCCTCCGTTGATGTCGTTCTTTGATGCTTGAGGCTTCCCAGACGTTGTTGATCTAAGCACTGAGGTCAGCCGATTGAAGCACAGAGTCTCTTGTATGCGCAGCCCTGACCAGGTGCGAAAATCGCTGTAAAGTTCGTTCGTTTCCCCGTACATGTAGAGAATTTGATGAATATGATGATGAAGCTGTCAAACATGCTACATTGGTCGTCACTGGTTCTCGCCCTGGGTGCCCTCCGGAGTTATGTTATCTACGGAGTTCAGACAAATAAGCGTACTGCATTGTACAATCCAGGTATGCTGTACAAACCCATTTATTATTTAATGATACGTAAGTCTGAACCCCATCATAGCAAAAAGGAGAGGAACAGACAAAAACCCACTATCTGCGTAAGCTCGTTTAAGTTTCTGAATAATTTTACGTTGTGAACTCCCGTTTTGATTAGGACAAGTTCTAACCTGTTGGTTTTGTGAGGTAGTGTGGAAATCTTGAATGTTTTTAGGCGTTCAGCACTAGCATTTTGTTTTACCCAAGCTGCGTATTCATGTCAGTCCCCACTCAAAATTGATCCCCTTTGCAGGCATTGCTGTAGGACTCCAGAAACTTGGTCTCACCTCATGCCGTCGGTGATCAATTTGGAACGGACCTGCTACTTCCGGTTCTGCATGGTGCTCTGAATGCGCTCAAACATCAAAAAGTAACAGAATGTCAGGCAAATCTGAGGTCTTCTTAGAAAGATGCCCTGAGTCCACCGACATACTTGAAGCAGTGGATTCTAGTTGTCCTGCCCATATTGTGGTCCTAACCAGCTTGCTATGAGAAGTGATACAGGCATCAAATTTGCTCTCCAGGCAGCACAGTGAATTAGTCGCCCGAAGTCTGTGCCTTGCCTCAAATTATGCATACAAATTCCAGACTGCCTAATTTATTTGTCCTACCAATTAATTCGGGGGTGGAGAGGGGACTCATGGAGAAAAGGAGCGCAAATTCAGTGATATACTTCAAACAATCATATAATCGGCTAATTTTGGCTCCATTCCAACGAAACCAATGATATCAACAAACGCGATCAATAAACTCAGATTGCACATAACACCTGACCAACATGAACAAACCTATAAAGATACAACAAGGACAGATCACAGCCCGAGGGGACTTTTGATTTTTGATAGAGAATTTAGACTATTGGTGAATTCGGTCTGTATGGAATATTCGCGAAACCGCACGTTGCCACTATTACTATCAGCCGACCTCATCCATGCAGTTTCCGGAATCCCCAAGGCAGTTCGCACCCTTAAAATCCAAGCTAACCGTTCGGGATCGACCGTCCTTCGGCCATAGGCTGCACTTTAGAGGCGTGATCATCTTGAACTTGGGCGGGATGAAGCTCTACTCGAAATTCTCTAAAGGAATAGCGTACGTGAATTCAGATATACCCCATTTGAAGATATAAAATTATCGTTCATTTCTGCGACTGCAAAAGGCATAATAAGTTGCGAAATCTTCATCTGCAATCTCTCTAACAGCATTTGACGAGCACATCGGAGGAAGAGCGCTTGCCAGCTACCGGCCAGTGCTTTGTCCTCAAAACTGCGAAAAATAATTGCGAGCCTGTGCGTCCTACATTGCAAATGTCATGAGAATGTGGTCAGAATGGGTTGCAAAATGGCTCACCAGTTTTAAACACAACTTTTGTGTTGCTGCTGGTACATCATTTAAATGAGTTCTCGCTGTCCATCAGTCGCTTGCAATGAGGCAAGTAGTGTAATCCACCGAAGAATAAGGAAGATCCAAACAGATTCCATTTATGTGAGCTGTCAATGGCAAAGTCGCTTAGGCAAGTTTGTATTGTCAGTTTTCTTCTGTTTGTGCTAGATCAACTTATTGCGAACGTCTGAGCCTGGGTTTTGATCAAAATCCAGGCTGTCTAGACACGTGAACTCTCGCGGGAAGATCTATAGAACCCGCACCGACTGACCAGGAAACGTCCACAGACTGCCGTATACCAGGTGCATGTGTCCGCTACTATAGCTAATGAACTATCGTCTACTTGGAACAATATTGCGTATGATATGTCGATATCATTTATAGTTCCTGGAGATTCCCCGGCTGCTCAGAGCTATCTGCAGAGGAGGCGGAATTGTAGTGTAGAATAAAGGAAATACGCCTTTCTTCCATAAAACCCTCGAGCTGGAGCAAAAATAACGTGGAACAGGTTAGTGTTCGTGTAAAGTGCATAACTCTTTTCTTCAGATCATTTTATTTTCAATATGAAAGTCACGGAAAGTTTATCAAAATAGCTTAGTGGTTCACCAAAGCGGCCCAATTGTCACTGTATTCCGTAGCACCGCTCACTGTTTCTCCAGAGCTTTCTGTCTTGATTGGTTTCAGGTTAGTTTTTGCTGTTTCTCAAATGTATTTTGTCTGGTTGTTTACGAGAAACCATTGTCAGCGATTCGTGTTGCAAGTGAGAGCAATATGTACCGACGAGTGTAGCACCAATGCACAGCTGTTTAGTCCCTGATGTGAGTCACTAATCTTTACGTGGATTCCAGCTTGCGATTTCATGATTGGTGAATCAGGTTTTTCACTTGCTGCTGGATTTCACTTTGTGTCTGGGTTCGACTGACTGGCAGCCCTGAATTTGATAGTTTAAATGCTGTTGCACCCGGAGGAGACATACGTAAGCGTTGTTGTAAATTGCAGTCCATTAGTGCC
This sequence comes from Opisthorchis viverrini, assembly GCF_000715545.1. Classification (NCBI taxonomy): domain Eukaryota; kingdom Metazoa; phylum Platyhelminthes; class Trematoda; order Opisthorchiida; family Opisthorchiidae; genus Opisthorchis; species Opisthorchis viverrini. Next base: position 15,875 of record NW_008752334.1, read on the forward strand.
GTCTTCTTACTGCAAATCTCGGTCTGGATAGCCGCCTGATCGCCTGGTGCGCTTGAAAAAAAACAAAAAAATGCACGAACACGCGAGCCAGCTGCTCTATTGATCACTATCGCGTACAATCGGTCAAAAGTGATACTCAGAATACAACTGACTGTCGAGAGCGAGTGAAGAACAACCGATGAAATCTCTCTCTCAACTAAAAACGGTTATTTCATTGACACTTCTATAGTCCTTGAGAAATAGTTGCCTCCGGACTACTGAATAATTGTGTGTAGTGCGAATTGTTTTGGGGAAGTTGGATATCACAAGTTAAGCAATCAAATGTGCATCACTAGGTTGGAGAATTAATGGATACTTGGATCCGAGCGCACACGTGACTGTATGGGGATGATTGTGAGTAAATATTTTGCTTGTAGAAATTGTGAAACCAAGATTCTGGTATTTTCCCACCAGCGTGGTCACACTCAGTGGACTCTCCGTGGATTTCGATTAGTTGTTTGGGTTCGGTTGACTGTCAGATCTAAATATGGTATTTCAAGTGTTGTTGCATCCGGGGGAGTCACGCGTCAGCATTGTTGTAAATTGCAGTACTTTAATGCATTCTTATTGCCGCAAATCCCGGTCTGGATAGCCCCTTGCTCGCCTGGTGCGCTTGACCAAACCAGAAATGTCAATGAACGTGCGAGCCAGCTGCTCTATTGATCACTATCGCGTACAAGCGGTTGAAAGTGATACCAAGAATACAACTCATCTGTCAAGGGCGAGTGAAGAACAACCAATGAAATCGGTCTCAAGAGCAAAAAGGTTAGTGTATTGGCAGTTATATAGTCCCCTTACTTTCGGAGCTTGTCTTTCCAAGCACGCGTCTGCCTAGCCAGGTCCTTCCGAGCGGTGGTGTCTAGATCGTTCGTTGGAACGACTCCAGTCCGGAATGGAAGGCACCGAATTGATGCTCATAACATCCAGAACGGGACAAAATATTATGAAAAAATTGCCTATGGGCGAACGTATCCACTGAAACATAATTAGACTGACGGCGAGTTGAACAAATAGACAAAAGGAGATAACATCATCGGTGCATGGTAGATCACTTCGCGCTGCTGTTTCCGGACGCGTCGCTGTAAAGCCTCACAAGACAAATTGTCAAGCTGACAGAAAATCCGGTGTCCGAAAACCTGGCCAACTAACACCTTCGTCAATAATACGTTATTCCTTTGGTTGAATGATTGAAAATCTACGAAAACGGAAACAAGCATTTAAAATATTTATTCAGAAATAGGGACTGGGACAATATATGTGCTACGCGGTCACACAACGGTCATCAATTCCGGTTTGTCGGTTGCTGAGAACTCAGACACGAGTATCGATTGTGATCTTGGGCCCTTCCCAATTTGATTGCCCGAAAACCTCAAGCGAGAATATAAACGTGAGTTGGCCTAGGTTAGAAAAAAAGTATCCATTCGCGTCAGGACGAAACCAAGTTCTACACACTGTGATACTCAGTGTGTATTTATTCTTCTGTAGTTCACACTTTATCAAATATCAACCAGTGACACTGGATTTACTAAAAGTTTTCCATTATCCTCCCCAGGTCCCGGAACCCTGCTCCGCAGGCTCACAAATATTGCCCTGCCCCTTGATGCACAGATTCTCCACGCGGTCGCAGACCGTTTCACATGCAGCAATATTCGTCAGAACGCGTACATGGGCGGCCATGTTCTCCGGGTTCACGAACCTGTAAACGCGATGTTCTGGAGCGTAAACTGAATGCATCTGCATGCATTTGTCCATAGTGCAGTTGCAGCTCACTTGAACGCTTGAACGGTTGAAGAAAGTTGTGTAGATCTCGCGTGCTTCAGTGTATTTTTCGGAAGCTCCAATACTTTCGAGAGGACTGGGAACCCTTTGTCACACCCTGGACACTGAAGGTCTTTTTGTTCCGGTCAATCAGCTGAGGATCATCCAGGGAAGCGAATGGTTTAGTTTTTGTGTTTGAGATTCACTTGCGGCTTCACTGAACTGTCCCACACTGAAGTTGCTGAAAAAAATATTGCCTCATCTCTCCTCATTCTAGCTGACAATTTTGGACTCTGTTAATTTGTTGATTGAGGTGAGGAAAACGACGCTACTCCTAAGGATTGATAATGCATTGTTAGTTGATGGGGCACCATGCACACCATTGTCGAATTTTCCCCACACACCTTTCAGAAATGCTTCGAAGTTTGTGGCTTCCAGCAGACCACCAATGTTTCTGTCAGCCTCAATTTTAAAAAGAGGTTTCCAGTATTAGCTAGCTTGTAGCCGCATGATGGGGACCAGAGCAGTCTCGTGTTGAATACCAAGCAGGCATCCTAGCAAGTCCAAATGACATTGCTTAATCGTTCACCTCGTGTACTCGATTTCTGTGAATCCATCACCTAAACCATAAACACTGAGTCGCAGGTGTGAAATCCCACTACATAATTGAAATATGTGCAACAAATTTTGGAATCCTAGAGGAATGACAAACCAAAACCGGTCGGAGTGTTTTTATCGATCATGGTTATCTTCAAAATCAAAGACATCCTCTGGCTACCGGTAAACATCATGGAAACTTTTCAAACTAATGTCGACGATGACAAATTTAGAGAGAAAGGAGGACAAATAATGAGCTCACTGAGAACGCGGGATTTATTGATCTCATCAACCTGCTTACTGCAAGCTTGCATGTGTTTGCCAAAGTCAACATGCAGCAGTTTTGGAACCGTCAGAATTTTGTTCCGGGAAATTGGGCTTCGCGTAAGCGGTCAGCATCATCACCGAGATGAACACTGTCCACGAATGGCCTGATTTCTGATGCCCAAGGAATAGGCGGTGAGATGTCCACACACCCACGCATTTCTAAACTACGCAAAGCCTGTGGATGATGCTCCACATTGCGACCATATATGTGAGCCTTCGATGAACTCCGGACGAACACGTTCAGTTGGGCGTTTGTCCATCGAAATCCTGTCCACAAGAATAATCGATTGAATGTATAACACGTCCGTGCCACATAAATCAAACACCTTAATATGTCCCGAGGAGGGTTCGCTAACAGCAAACTCCATAGCGTTCGTGGGCAATGAGAAGATTAGAGTATCCACAGTTAATTACACTAAGTTGAAGTTGAATCAGTTGAAAAATTCACCTTGTGTGTTTGAAAAGACTGGCAATAACGAAACATCTCAAGGTAAAGTTATCCATGGATACCCATCCACTGGATACGCACTCACCACAGAGCTTAACTGGCTTTCTTAAAAACTGAAGCCATTATTCATGGCCTCGTGGATCTGCTCACTTTGTGACCAGTTTCATATATTTGGTACTGATGGTTTTGTGGTGTGAAGACACGTCATCTGAATTGATCGATCGAATTGTCTGGTAGAACAACCCAATGGTGTTAGGAGTGTACTGCCCGTTTGGTTTTGTTTCGCTAGACTACTAACAAAGTTCTGCAATTCGAATACTTCTGTGTCGGGTGATGCTCACCTTTTAGAGACCTAATTAACAAGGGCGTCTGTAGTGTCAGTGCGACCCCCGTAATAATTCTGACAGAAAACTGGATACGGTAAGGGCATCGGTGAATGTGATAGTAACCAGTTATTCTTGGTTCGATATTATTATCATACGGTACTTTATATATTGTGTCAATAATTATAAGTCTGTTTTTAGGCAGTATTTTTCTCCCGCCAACACAAAGTCGACAGCAGAAAACCGAGTATCCAGCAGTGCATTGTGTTTAATATCTGATTTGAACAACCCAGTGCTTTCAGCTGGGAAGCCATATCAACTGCTGATAGCTGGGAAGACAAGTTTAATGACTGGATTTGATGAAAACTGTGTTTGTGGGCACCCGCTGAGGACTGTAACATCTTGCATTTTGCGACCGGTCAGTTTTGTAAAAACTGCAATGCACCGCATTTTGGCATATATCTGCAAGATGAACATATGCATACGGTCTGGGACAGTTGGTATACGTACAGAGTCATGCATATCCAAAAGCACAGGAATCAGTGCAAATCTCGTTATTTAGTTCAATTTTGAAACGAAAATTGAATCTCCAAGACGTCCCGACGAACGACACGAGCAATACCAAATGGCACACTTTCATTTGGATCAACGATTCTTCAGGCGATCCTGGGAGACCATTGATTCTGCTGTTTAAAACGCATGCTTTCTGCATCCGAGCATGCACAGTAGGTCTACTGTTCCATTTTGTGTCACTCGTTGGCTTATGCTTAATGATTGATTTCAATAATGGTTGTCGGACAATAGTAATACCTCACTCGATAAAGAATGTAGGGCCGAGTGTAATCTAAAACTAATAGTCATAACGATGCATCTGGGATTCCCGCACACTCGGAGTATTACACAAGACGCAGGCTTCTAGGATCGCCACCCGCTTGAATGATCTCGCTGATCAGCCCCGTCCATTCACCGTAAAGACAAACAAATAAAATGCTTGGGCAGATCAGCTCAAAATGATCCTTTTGTGGACTAAAGTCACTTAGTGTCTTCTTATTACCTCTGCTGTTTAAACGCATGCTTTCTGCATCCGAGCATGCACAGTAGGTCTACTGTTCCATTTTGTGTCACTCGTTGGCTTATGCTTAATGATTGATTTCAATAATGGTTGTCGGACAATAGTAATACCTCACTCGATAAAGAATGTAGGGCCGAGTGTAATCTAAAACTAATAGTCATAACGATGCATCTGGGATTCCCGCACACTCGGAGTATTACACAAGACGCAGGCTTCTAGGATCGCCACCCGCTTGAATGATCTCGCTGATCAGCCCCGTCCATTCACCGTAAAGACAAACAAATAAAATGCTTGGGCAGATCAGCTCAAAATGATCCTTTTGTGGACTAAAGTCACTTAGTGTCTTCTTATTACCGTGAACCCCGGTCTGGATAACCGCTTGATCGCATGTCGCGCATGGAAAAACCAGAAAATGTCAACGAAAGTGCAGCAGTGATCACTGTCGCGTACAAGCCATCGAAATCTATACTAAGAATACAACTGATTTGTCAAGGGCGAGCGAAAAACCATCAATGAAGTGTCTCAACGACAAAAGGTTAGCTCACTGGTAGTTAGGTAGTCCCGTTAAATTCGGAGCTGGTTCTCACAGAAGATAGTTTACCGTTAGCACGCGTCTGCGTTTCCAGCTGCTTCCGAGCGGTAATGTCTAGATCAGGTTTCTTGGATTAACTTCAGTGTGGTGTTCAAGATTGTGCTCAATTATTTTTCTCAAATAGGGTTTTTGATTTTATAACGGAATGAGGGGTATCGTCCTGGTGCTCATAGAATTCTGAAAGATACAAATTTGTATAAAATATTTGCCTATGAGCGAACGTATCCAGTGAAAACGATTTGCTATCAAACATCATTGAAAACACAGCAAGTCGGATAAATAGAGAAAACGGGCAAACGGAAGAGATTTTTACTGACGGTCGAGTATGCTCTCCTAGGTAGCAGATTTGCAATTTCAGATGAGCGGTAGAAGTATTACCATCCGCGCGATGTAGATTACGTTACGTGGTTGTTTGCGGACGCGAATATCGATTGTGAGTAGATAAACGTATTTCAAGATCTCAGATACTTTCCACTAGAGTCGCCCGGAAATCTCAAGCAAGAACAGAAACATGATTTGGTCTGGGCTTTTGCTTTCCAACCAAAAGAGCAAGGAAACCATTCCAGTCAGGACGAAACAAATTCTACAGATTTTGATGCCCATTGTGTGTTTATTCTTCTGTAGGTCACATTTTGTCAATTCGGTGTTGGTTAGTCAGTCGTGACATTTCCATCTTTGTTGTGGATAGATTTTACATGTGCCATTAAATAATACTTTCGAGAAAACGTTTTTCCACATTGCTCACAAATATGTGGAACTTGCGTTTCGTGCTTCGCTCTAATATGGCGATCCAAATTCCATCTTCGACCAAATACCGCCCCACATTCCTTGCATTCTCGATGTTTTTCTTCCCGATGAACGCACCGCTGGTGTTGACACAGATTGCTCCAATTTGCAAAGCACTTTCAGGACATGGGTTCCCTCTTTCCCGTGATTCACGCACTCGTTTGCTGGATGTTCTGCCTCGCCTGTGAAATCCAGAAATATTAAAACTCTTCATATGTTCCTCGAGATTTCGCTTACTCTTGAACGATGTCGCACACAGCACAATAAAAGTTGGAAGTTCTAGCTTGCACTGCTATTTGGTGCCTCATGGCATGGGACGAAAAAGGGAATGAGTTGCTCCAAGCTGAACACTTGTAGCGTTCTTCCTGGTCTGCTCGTCTGTTCGTATATTCCGTTCTGCTTTTTGACGCCACTTCGTTTCCGATTGCTGCTTAAAATTGAAAGGGGTGAAGAAATCGATGTGAGTTCTTTAAACGCAACAATGAAAATATCATTGGATGGGATCCTAGGAATGCTCAGTCGAGGCCTTACGTTGTAGGTGCACTTTCTCAATGGGTGAAACCTGGGAAACACTTCACATCTATTTCAAACCTGTTGGTAACTATGAGGAGAAAGTTTGTCACAATTTGCGGAATGGTGCATTCTAGCAAATACCTGATTACTAACGAACTCGAAACCGTTCGATAGCGATCACCTGTTCCATGCGTTATACGGTTCACATTGAGACAACACGCATTGCCACCCGTTCTTTAAATACGAAACGAGTTTGCTGTGGCCACATTACCGCGGGCAACAAGACTCACCACTCTTCAGCTGGAACGTACAATTAATTTGAGAAAACCCCCCCTCTTGCCGTGGTATTTACACTTTGTTCATAGCAAATTGGAGTCCCTCAGCTTGACCGTCGTTGTGTATATAAAATGAAGAACTCGGTAGGAATAAAGTTAGTTTCTTCTGGACCGGAAATCTTGGTTGTGGCTGCCCTGTTCACTGGTGTCACTTGTGAATTTCGGTCGCACATTATCTTT
>NW_008752334.1:23434-29334 GCF_000715545.1 Opisthorchis viverrini
GAAACTCGAGTCCAGTGCTTCCCCCCTTTGGTGAGGATTCACATGAATATTTGCGCCAGGACAGGAGGACGACTGTTCAAACCGAGAGTGATGTGAGACTGAACAATAAACCTCCCGCAAAAACCACCATATGCATCAACAAAGTTGTCCAGCGGGTTACAATCGTCTGTGGCGCTACCTGACTGGGAAGTCCTGACAAGCGGGCCAATCGATCGTCACAACCAGGACAGTTACTGGGTCGTCGTATCGATGATGTGTCGGGCATACTAATCACATCGCTCAAGTGGGAACAAGTTCACCCGTTCAGAGGTGAGAATTCAGATGCGTTCAACGTGCGCTGGTGGAATAGTGGTAACACGTTCGCATCGCATGTCAGGTGTCCGGAGTTCAAACCCCGGCACGGCCATTGGATATGCACTGCTGATGAGCTCTAACAAGAGCGAAACTCGAGTCCAGTGCTTCCCCCCCGTTTGGTGTGGATTCACATGAATAATTGCGCCAGGACAGGAGGACGACTGTTCAAACCGAGAGTGATGTGAGACTGAACAATAAACCTCCCGCAAAAACCACCATATGCATCAACAAAGTTGTCCAGCGGGTTACAATCGTCTGTGGCGCTACCTGACTGGGAAGTCCTGACAAGCGGGCCAATCGATCGTCACAACCAGGACAGTTACTGGGTCGTCGTATCGATGATGTGTCGGGCATACTAATCACATCGCTCAAGTGGGAACAAGTTCACCCGTTCAGAGGTGAGAATTCAGATGCGTTCAACGTGCGCTGGTGGAATAGTGGTAACACGTTCGCATCGCATGTCAGGTGTCCGGAGTTCAAACCCCGGCACGGCCATTGGATATGCACTGCTGATGAGCTCTAACAAGAGCGAAACTCGAGTCCAGTGCTTCCCCCCCGTTTGGTGTGGATTCACATGAATAATTGCGCCAGGACAGGAGGACGACTGTTCAAACCGAGAGTGATGTGAGACTGAACAATAAACCTCCCGCAAAAACCACCATATGCATCAACAAAGTTGTCCAGCGGGTTACAATCGTCTGTGGCGCTACCTGACTGGGAAGTCCTGACAAGCGGGCCAATCGATCGTCACAACCAGGACAGTTACTGGGTCGTCGTATCGATGATGTGTCGGGCATACTAATCACATCGCTCAAGTGGGAACAAGTTCACCCGTTCAGAGGTGAGAATTCAGATGCGTTCAACGTGCGCTGGTGGAATAGTGGTAACACGTTCGCCTCGCATGTCAGGTGTCCGGAGTTCAAACCCCGGCACGGCCATTGGATATGCACTGCTGATGAGCTCTAACAAGAGCGAAACTCGATTCCAGTGCTTCCCCCCTCTTTGGTGTGGATTCACATGAATAAATGCGCCAGGACATGAGGACGACTGTTCAAAATGAGTGTGATGTGAGACTGAACAATAAATCTCCCGCAAAAACCATCACATGTTTGGAATTCTTAGAAACATTTGAAACCAACCCGTAAACAAAAGACCCAAAGCGAACGCTAACTCTGCGCATGTTAGGACGCAAAATGGATCAACTGGAGAGATCAAAACGTAAGTGCGAAAGCTTGTATGGCTTTAGGAGCTTCTCGGTGCCCAACTGCCATGACACCCAAAGGAAGTACGAGGGCTTGTTTACTGCCAGGATGCCCAAGTCTAGAAAGGAAGAAGTCGAGAAGCGGAGGTGGGGTTCGAACCACGGACTTTCCCGTCAGTAAATTCGCCCACTAACCACTGAGCCATCTCGAAAGAGCTCCAGCAACCAGTTCCTCTCATTTCAGTCACGAACAACACGATGAATGCTACATCCTGAATGAATTTTATAGTATGAGATTTAAAGAATTTTCAAGAATTTGCCCTATGTGGGCAATGTGACAAAAGCGCGCCTGTTAGGATTCAAAGAAAAGTTTATAACTTGATGTCGCTAGTCGACGGTGATCGTTTTTCCAAAACGTTCAATTAAGCGCTAAGCGAACTCCGGATGACACATCATGTTTTTATAGTTTGGCTTAGCCGACCCCCAATTCCTGAACAAGAGTACATCAAATGTTCGAAATTAAAAAACGCTTCTGCATTCATGGTTTGCATCTCCCAGTTTCTCCTCATAACAGGGGCTTAGAAATGAGGCTGAGATCCTTTACAACCGCGTGCGAATCCACTTCAAAATCGGAAGACTTATTTGAGGATCCTTTCCTGATTTCGATTGTGCGCACATTAGACTGTGAGGGGATAGTTCGGTCATTCATTCAAAAAAATACTGGGGCTCAAATTAATAGTGTCATGGACCACAGTCGACTATTGCCTTCTTTTTACCGGGAACCCTGGTCTGTATAGCCGTTTGATCGCCTGGTGCACTTGACCAAATCAGAAATTGTCAGCGAAAGTGCAGTGTTGATCACTGTCACGTACAAACCATCGAAATCAATACTAAGAATACAACTGATCTGTCAAGGGCAAGTGAGAAACCACCAATGAAATCTGTCTCAACGACAAACGGTTAGCTCACTGGTAGTTAGGTAGTCCCGTTAAGCTCGGAGCTGGTTCTCCCAAAAGTTTATCCTAAGCACGCGTCTGCGATTCCAGCTGCTTCCGAGTGGTACTGTCTAGATCAGGTTTCTTGGAGTAACTTCAGTGCAGTGTTCAGGAATGTATTAAACTACTTTTCTCAAATAGGGATTTTGATTTTATAACGGAATGAGGGGAATCGTCCTGGTGCTCATAGCATTCTGAAAGATACAAATTTGTATAAAATATTTGCCTATGAGCGAACGTATCCAGTGAAAACGATTTGCTATCAAACATCATTGAAAACACAGCAAGTCGGATAAATAGAGAAAACGGGCAAACGGAAGAGATTTTTACTGACGGTCGAGTATGCTCTCCTAGGTAGCAGATTCGCAATTTCAGATGAGCGGTAGAAGTATTACCATCCGCGCGATGTAGATTACGTTACGTGGTTGTTTGCGGACGCGAATATCGATTGTGAGTAGATAAACGTATTTCAAGATCTCAGATACTTTCCACTAGAGTCGCCCGGAAATCTCAAGCAAGAACAGAAACATGATTTGGTCTGGGCTTTTGCTTTCCAACCAAAAGAGCAAGGAAACCATTCCAGTCAGGTCGAAACAAATTCTACAGATTTTGATGCCCATTGTGTGTTTATTCTTCTGTAGGTCACATTTTGTCAATTCGGTGTTGGTTAGTCAGTCGTGACATTTCCATCTTTGTTGTGGATAGATTTTACATGTGCCATTAAATAATACTTTCGAGAAAACGTTTTTCCACATTGCTCACAAATATGTGGAACTTGCGTTTCGTGCTTCGCTCTAATATGGCGATCCAAATTCCATCTTCGACCAAATACCGCCCCACATTCCTTGCATTCTCGATGTTTTTCTTCCCGATGAACGCACCGCTGGTGTTGACACAGATTGCTCCAATTTGCAAAGCACTTTCAGGACATGGGTTCCCTCTTTCCCGTGATTCACGCACTCGTTTGCTGGATGTTCTGCCTCGCCTGTGAAATCCAGAAATATTAAAACTCTTCATATGTTCCTCGAGATTTCGCTTACTCTAGAACGATGTCACACACAGCACAATAAAAGTTGGAAGTTCTAGCTTGCACTGCTATTTGGTGCCTCATGGCATGGGACGAAAAAGGGAATGAGTTGCTCCAAGCTGAACACTTGTAGCGTTCTTCCTGGTCTGCTCGTCTGTTCGTATATTCCGTTCTGCTTTTTGACGCCACTTCGTTTCCGATTGCTGCTTAAAATTGAAAGGGGTGAAGAAATCGATGTGAGTTCTTTAAACGCAACAATGAAAATATCATTGGATGGGATCCTAGGAATGCTCAGTCGAGGCCTTACGTTGTAGGTGCACTTTCTCAATGGGTGAAACCTGGGAAACACTTCACATCTATTTCAAACCTGTTGGTAACTATGAGGAGAAAGTTTGTCACAATTTGCGGAATGGTGCATTCTAGCAAATACCTGATTACTAACGAACTCGAAACCGTTCGATAGCGATCACCTGTTCCATGCGTTATACGGTTCACACACAACACGCATTGCCACCCGTTCTTTAAATACGAAACGAGTTTGCTGTGGCCACATTACCGCGGGCAACAAGACTCACCACTCTTCAGCTGGAACGTACAATTAATTTGAGAAAACCCCCCCTCTTGCCGTGGTATTTACACTTTGTTCATAGCAAATTGGAGTCTGTCAGCATGACTGTCGTTGTGTATATAAAATGAAGAACTCGGTAGGAATAAAGTTAGTTTCTTCTGGACCGGAAATCTTGGTTGTGGCTGCCCTGTTCACTGGTGTCACTTGTGAATTTCGGTCGCACATTATCTTTGTACCAGACTGAGGATATTCTCCAAAGGTAAGCCAGGTTGCTTTGTTTCTTCTCCTCAGCAATCTAATCAATTTGCCACCCCTATTACTTACTGGACATATATAATTTAAGGCGTTGTATCCGAAACCCTGTTGTCGAAATTAATTCGACCGGAACAGTGTCGAACACAAAAGACGCCAACACAGGCTGCGGATATCAAAACTTGTTTCATGCAAAGGTGGGTTTCTAAGCGTGACATTATTTAAATTTAAAAAGTTTCTATTTGGGCCACACAACTGCATTGAAATTCCTCCCCCGCATTCTGAAAACAAATCTACAATACAGTGCTACTTTTGCTTACATGATTCCTTTCAAAATTCGTCACGACATGGTTGCCTAAAATTCTCGCTTACAATTCATTCTGGATTGCCTTCTGGAAGAGAAATTATCAAGCAACTTGTCGTCGAAATACGACGATAAAAACCTGATAGTGGACAAGATATATCCTGATATATGCACACGAATTTTAAATAAATGCCGTGGGGACGTTTGGATATGAACTTGCAAGCGGATGAATAAGGAACACGCAGATAACAATGAAATTCATCAAGGTTCTTTAGACGTGGTTTCTAATCTCGCTGGCCACCGACTTTATGATTGAGTGAGACGTGTTTGCCGACGATCTTGCCAAGGGTTTTATTCAGTGTGTCACATATAAAGCCATCTTGGCTTTCACGCTTCACACAGCTGCAGAAATAAACCACGTTCCCCCACCTTCCCAGTGGCGCGTATGACAACTGTAAAATGTATTTCAGAGAGGGCTTTATTGCGCCCAACGTTGAAATGAAATCGCCGCTAATTAACAGCTCGTGGCCTAATGACGGTTAATCGCGAGCGGTTTATACTTAAGCTATTACCAACAGTTTGTAACTGACTGCTGCAAGGCGGCGATTGAGTCACATTCATGTATGATGTCTACTTGTGGGTAGATTTCTCTAGTACCCCTATAGTTGGGAATGTAGACGGCCTGGCAACAACTCAAATCTCATTCAACGAAACCCAGAAACTGATGTAGGGATGAGGATAAAATAATTTTATCTCCAGCTACTTTCGAGCAGATGATTGAACTGATGAATTTCATGGCTTTTGAGAATGGGGAAGGCGTATTAAGCACAATCATTTGACAGAAAAAATATATATTTATACTTTAAATGAAAAGCGAATTTCATGACGAGGACTCACATAAGGGGGCGTACTCCGAAAACAGGCTGCTCAGCTCGTAAAACGGAACAGGCAAAAATCATTTCGAATGAGCGGACAACCTTGAAACTTGCGGTTGCATGTGTGATACTGCAACTCAGTGCGGACTGCACTTTGGACCGTCTGCAGTTCATCAAGTGTTGCCTTTCTACAAACAGTTCTTGTGGTTGGGGCGTGGAGGTAAGATAGTCTATGTGACTTGATGTCCCAGTTACATAAAATTCACGGGGAAATCCAGTGAGCACATCGTGTGTGAGAATAACACTACGTGTTATGTTGTACCG
>NW_008752334.1:30115-65421 GCF_000715545.1 Opisthorchis viverrini
TGCCACCCGTTCTTTAAATACGAAACGAGTTTGCTGTGGCCACATTACCGCGGGCAACAAGACTCACCACTCTTCAGCTGGAACGTACAATTAATTTGAGAAAACCCCCCCTCTTGCCGTGGTATTTACACTTTGTTCATAGCAAATTGGAGTCCCTCAGCTTGACCGTCGTTGTGTATATAAAATGAAGAACTCGGTAGGAATAAAGTTAGTTTCTTCTGGACCGGAAATCTTGGTTGTGGCTGCCCTGTTCACTGGTGTCACTTGTGAATTTCGGTCGCACATTATCTTTGTACCAGAGTGAGGATATTCCCCAAAGGTAAGCCAGGTTGCTTTGTTTCTTCTCCTCAGCAATCTAATCAATTTGCCACCCCTATTACTCACTGGACATATATAATTTAAGGTGTTGTATCTGAAACCCTGTTGTCGAAATTAATTCGACCGGAACAGTGTCGAACACAAAAGACGCCAACACAGGCTGCGGATATCAAAACTTGTTTCATGCAAAGGTGGGTTTCTAAGCGTGACATTATTTAAATTTAAAAAGTTTCTATTTGGGCCACACAACTGCATTGAAATTCCTCCCCCTCATTCTGAAAACAAATCTACAATACAGTGCTACTTTTGCTTACATGATTCCTTTCAAAATTCGTCACGACATGGTTGCCTAAAATTCTCGCTTACAATTCATTCTGGATTGCCTTCTGGAAGAGAAATTATCAAGCAACTTGTCGTCGAAATACGACGATAAAAACCTGATAGTGGACAAGATATATCCTGATATATGCACACGAATTTTAAATAAATGCCGTGGGGACGTTTGGATATGAAGTTGCAAGCGGATGTATAAGGAACACGCAGATAACAATGAAATTCATCAAGGTTCTTTAGACGTGGTTTCTAATCTCGCTGCCACCGACTTTATGATTGAGTGAGACATGTTTGCCGACGATCTTGCCAAGGGTTTTATTCAGTGTGTCACATATAAAGCCATCTTGGCTTTCACGCTTCACACAGCTGCAGAAATAAACCACGTTCCCCCACCTTCCCAGTGGCGCGTATGACAACTGTAAAATGTATTTCAGAGAGGGCTTTATTGCGCCCAACGTTGAAATGATCACGCCGCTAATTAACAGCTCGTGGCCTAATGACGGTTAATCGCGAGCGGTTTATACTTAAGCTATTACCAACAGTTTGTAACTGACTGCTGCAAGGCGGCGATTGAGTCACATTCATGTATGATGTCTACTTGTGGGTAGATTTCTCTAGTACCCCTATAGTTGGGAATGTAGACGGCCTGGCAACAACTCAAATCTCATTCAACGAAACCCAGAAACTGATGTAGGGATGAGGATAAAATAATTTTATCTCCAGCTACTTTCGAGCAGATGATTGAACTGATGAATTTCATGGCTTTTGAGAATGGGGAAGGCGTATTAGGCACAATCATTTGACAGAAAAAATATATATTTATACTTTAAATGAAAAGCGAATTTCATGACGATGACTCACATAAGGGGGCGTACTCCGAAAACAGGCTGCTCAGCCCGTAAACTGGAACAGACGAAAAATCATTTCAAATGAATGGACAATCTTGAAACTTACGATCGCATGTGTGGTACTGCAACTCAGTGCGGACTGCACTTGAATCCATTGCAGTTCATTAAAGGTTGCCTCTATACAAACAGTTCTTGAGGTTGGGGCGTGTAAATAAGATAGTCTATTTGAATTGATGTCCCGGTGACATCAACTTCCCGGGGAAGTTCAGTGAGGCTATCATTTGTAAGAATAACACTACGTGTTATGCTGTAAAGTCCATCAAACAAATAAAAATTGGCAAAACTCACAAGCATTCTTGGCCACCACAATATTAGATGTACACAACAGAGTCAAAATTAGTTGAACAATGCCCATTTTCCCGTCGGTCCATTGTGACCTGGACACTGCCGTCCTTTTTATAGGTATGTTTGGAGCCTATAATCTGAGTTCATTGATCACCGGTTTTCATGTCACGGGGTCTAGGAGGGGGGAAGAAGTACACAGAGTGTTGGTTTTTGTCTAATGAGGTCCCTCCCAATTAAATAGTAGGTGAAATAATTGGGGAGATGTCGTTATAACCTGGAAAACAAATACAGATTTTGAGAAAATGTTCAGTCCTCAACGGACAAATTAGTATAGCTCCTCACATAGAGTTCATTAGCATGATAGGATGGAGCGAGTGTCGACTGCTTCACTGTATTCGATGGAGTCAAGAGGCGGGCCCTATTGCCGTTTTGGCCATCGAATAGAATCGCGAAATCATCATGCAATTTCTGCTGATCTGTGACAACCGAGGGTACATAACCAGAATTGACCAGCTTATCCCAAATGGTCCACTGACGTCAATGGATGGGTGACACGAGTGCGGTGAGAACCAGTGCGTGGATCAAGAATCTAATTTTGTGGGGACTGACATGAATACTCAACTTAGATCAAGAGAAGTTCTGGACTGGAGCGCCGGGAAGTGTTTGAAAAACACCAATAATTCGACAGAATGGACTTTGTCGTGTTGAAAATGGCAGTTTAGAATTTGGAATGATTCACGTTCGTGATGCAGATGAACAAAAGTGAGCAGTTCTGCATCGCGGTCATCGGGATAAAATCCTGGCTCAGAATAACGTAGGATTCATTATTATATGGTTTATACCTTGTTGTTCACTTGTTCGTCCCGAGTGGATCAGTAACAGGATTGCGCAGGACATCCTGGGATGGAAGATTTGGAAGCACACAGGACCATCAGATTTGTAATGCTCGCGATGGGGGAATTTAAAAACCGAACTGAATGGTTCGGGGAATCGCAGCTTACAGTAGATGGTTTCTTGGACAGGATCTCCATTCAGAGTTGCTCACAAGTCGTTCGGAATGTGTTCATTATAGATAGTTTATTTTGAGTCCCTCCTAACAAGTGTAGGCATTGGATATCTGTCCCGAGGGGGATATCAAATTGTACGTAAGTGGAGCTCTTCGCTGAGTGGTAATACACGAACTTCGAGAGTATAACAGCAGTATTACTCTTTTCTATCATACATCATCAAACGAAACAATCCTCACGGAGTGTGTCTCATGGGCCATCTAAACGATTCACATGATGCATATGTGTTACCCAACGCACCATCTGGTTGCTGAAAGCCCATAGCCCTTCAAAAACGTGGTTAAGGAAAGAGAGAATTTCAGGACACCCGTCTTCAATCATTCGCAAACTATGCGAGGTCTCAGGAAATTCCTAAGTTTTCTTGAAACCAGATTGTATAATCAGAGAGCAGTCCAATTCCTCGCGTTTCAGCACACCTTCTTGAAGCACAGAATGCAGCAGCACAAGTGATTAGGGCTTGTTCGTGAAAGATTGTATTCGATTGGTTCGTTTACCGAAGGCCTGGTATCCGTATCAGGCCAGCAATGAGCGTAGGTCAGCACCATGACCACAGTGAAAGCTAATGGGAAACACACTGTTTAGGTGTGATGAACACACTAGGTACCACCATCTCAGACAATAGAGTACCCATTCCCTCAATTGGGAATCCACAGTTCCGGAAATCACCAGCGCCTAGTGGACCGCAAATGATCAGGGGGATGCTGTCAAATAACCCCCTGATAGGCTTCATGGTAGCATGAATCTAAGACGAAGCGTTGATCGCTAAAGTATGAATTGTGTAACCCGACCTGAGGTAGTCGCACTACCACATACAACGACATGCTTGGGGCACTCGCTGCAGCTGAGTGAGGCACGGATTTATACACATTCTGCTGCGTCGTCATGTGCGTAGTTGAGTTGTTGAAAAAATTAAACCCAGTTACATGTGGCTGTCTGCTTCCAGACTACCCTACGCGGTGTTTGGCTTCATTATGTCTTGGGCTATAGTGACCCCTGGTGACGGACGATGTGACAACTAACTGGATCTTATTCTCAAAACACCAATCAAAACACTTCCATGGTGAATGGATTCGACGCAGGCTTCATGTGTAACTCATGATATTTTGAGCGCACAAATGAATGTATTTTATCAAGGCGGATCGCTTTATATGAAAATTTGCCCTTTTTTTATCGCAAAAGCTTTGTGCCTCAGACTTGTTCCTTTAAACACAAGCTGTGTGAATTCGGGCTCTTGAAGAACCCAGGAGTGCGCAAACAGTGGGAGTGCAGCTCCCTTCATATCCTGTTCTCTCTGTGTGGCGAAACACAGTGACTTACAAAGTCCATTGCTTATAACCTACTCGTGGGCTAAGGTTAGGGGTTAAGGTTAAGGGAGCATCTCTGTTTCATTTTCTATAGATATGCTGAACGCCGGACGAAATCGCCTTACCGTTCAACGCTCTTATCACTGGGCACTGTTAACATTCACTTCCAGACCGATTCTTGGTATGAATTTGCTGCTATACTTCTGGCTCTTCTTCGTGCACATCAATAAACTGGCTGAATACCGGGGAACTGGAATACAACTATACAACCACGAGGATCACTGCAGTTCAAAAGAATGAACACCACAATATGTTGGAAACGCTCAATAAGACAGTACATGTGGGAGAAAATTTGTTCAGTCGCATCTAAGCTTCTGTCTTGTCCTGAAAGAGGACAGCGTGCTGCGTGCTGATATGCTTGTGAGGATAGCAGCGCGATGCAGCAGATCAAACTACAGCACAACAGTGTGCAGCTATTTCATTCGTCCTTATTCAGATCATTCATATTGAGAAGCAGTGGGCATCCGATTGCAACAGTGTTAGGCGTCTATCAAACCTCAATGGTTTCAGATGCCTAAGTAAGCAAGATTGAAAATGTCTGGGAGATTACCAGTCGGCTTGATTTTCTCAGCTGCAGTTGAAAAATATACGTGGTTGCTTTGAACGTAAAACAGCCGATTGGGCATGAAAACCTTTAGCGTTTTGCGATTTGGTTGAATCTCAATACAACTAGTCTATCGGTGTATCCGTTGATGAAACACAGGTAGCGTAATCTTCGGTGTCAAGGTTTCGCCCCTTATCTGACGAAAGGTGAAGGTTACTATGGAGGTTATGGAACCGCTTTGCAGTCTTCGTTTGTAGTTATTTTAATATCCAAAAAACGCTTAGAAAATTTCCCCAGCAGGACTGAAAGATTTTGCTTTTCGAACTCGCTGTGGAAATGCGATATTTAATTTCGTTCCTACTAGCAGCTGACTATACGGCACATGTGGTGCTGATAAACAGACAATGGCTTACTTACTTTCAAAAAAATGCCGAAATTTATACAAAACAAAGATAAGCGTACTCAACATCATCGCTTATCTCAAAAGTCTCGTATTGGGCTTTGAGGTTTTGGCGCAGAACTGCAAGGGCATTCCATCTGTTGTTTTTTTGGGAGGGGGTATGTTATCGCACACCCAAAAATTGTTCAGACAATGTAATTTCTGACGAGGCAACAATTTCGAATTTTCTAACTTGCGAAGTGCAAAATAACGAGCTGATACCTAAACAAACATCAGTCAGGTAGCTGGGGTATGTGGTGGTTCACTTGCTGACGGGCAAAACTTGGGTCATATAATAGCAAAATGCGTGGGATGATTTACCCGGCCGCCGGTAATTATTTTAATATCCAAAAAACGCTTAGAAAATTTCCCCAGCAGGACTGAAAGATTTTGCTTTTCGAACTCGCTGTGGAAATGCGATATTTAATTTCGTTCCTACTAGCAGCTGACTATACGGCACATGTGGTGCTGATAAACAGACAATGGCTTACTTACTTTCAAAAAAATGCCGAAATTTATACAAAACAAAGATAAGCGTACTCAACATCATCGCTTATCTCAAAAGTCTCGTATTGGGCTTTGAGGTTTTGGCGCAGAACTGCAAGGGCATTCCATCTGTTGTTTTTTTGGGAGGGGGTATGTTATCGCACACCCAAAAATTGTTCAGACAATGTAATTTCTGACGAGGCAACAATTTCGAATTTTCTAACTTGCGAAGTGCAAAATAACGAGCTGATACCTAAACAAACATCAGTCAGGTAGCTGGGGTATGTGGTGGTTCACTTGCTGACGGGCAAAACTTGGGTCATATAATAGCAAAATGCGTGGGATGATTTACCCGGCCGCCGACGATGTGTCTGCAGATTTCTCGAATATTTCCTGGAACTAAACCACAGATTAGCTGTCCTCTGTAACATAATATATATTCTGAAATAAGAGAAGGCATGTAGCGTAACATTGCCGATATTCTGGAGAGCAAACATTACACTGCGTTATTGGAAAGTATCGGAAAGTATTTTTTAAGTGGTTACAGTGATTTGACGTACGCAAAAGTGACTCACGTTCCTGGAGGATTATCATTCTTTATGTATTGAAATCACATGGAGCGCGGTCAGTAGGGATGTAAAAACCAGATCTTAAACCGTAACCGAGCGAGAGCCCGCTTTTTCAGGTCTCATGTGTGTGCATTTGTTCTGTGATTTGGAATCTCTGGTTATCAACTTCAGATCCCGGATTGCCTTTTGTGCGTTTGGTGATAAATTCTTAAAATAGATCGGTGTAAGGCCATTTCGGGAAATCAACTCGCCCTTAGAAACTAGTGGGTGGTTCAGTTTGGTTAGTCTTGGCAATGCTCAATACCCTGAAATTTTTCAGTGTTCCCACAAAACTTCGTTTGTTCAAGTGCAAAGGTGATTGAACCGTATGAACCCTGCTGAGCATCATGAAGAATACTCGTTATTTGTCCTTTATTTCAAGAGTTATATTTTTCCTTGCGAATAAATTATGGCGGCAAATTTACTATAAGCGTATAAGGAAATATATCACTCATAAACCAACATTCTGATGTTTTACACCAGTAACCAGTTGCCTCAGGCACCTAGCTTACCTGCATTTGGCAAATCTTTTTTGAAAATTCGAAATCATTTTACCAAATAAAATTTTGAACTCAAGCCTGAGCATGATTGATGGGAAGAGAAAGTTTAAGGGGAGTAGAATGAATAGGAATCGAGTGTACAAGAAACTCCCCTTAGCCATTAATGCCTCTTTCTCAGGAAAATACTTCATTTCTTTTTAAACCAGAGTCGGCTCCTTTTTCTGGGGTGCTTTCCTTTATAACAGCCGAGGTCAAGCAGTTGTACGTAATACAATGAAGAATTCCCCGAGCAATAATATGATAAAACGTTGATAGCTGCCCTCATTCTGTCTCTATAATTAGGAAGGTTGTTATCTAGGTACATTTATCTTCACGTTGAGGAGTATATGGTTTTCAAAGAAAGCTTTTACAGTTAAAAGTTAAGGATAAGGAAGATAAGAAAGATAAGGAAAGATACTTGCTGAAGTGAGTTTTGATTGCGGCTGTGACGGGATTCGATATTTTAAAACGACAGTTCAAAAAACGGCTTGAGGGAACATACCATAAGTTTAAAAGTAGGGTTGTGAAGTTGAAGGACTGTGCAAGTGAACGGAACAATCCAGGACAAAACTGACTGATGGCTGTTGGACTGTTGGCGTACTTCCTAGTCTAAAACGCGAACACTTTTATTCCGGCGAATTTTTTGTTTATTTCATGCTGTTTGAGTATTTGTCTATAAACATGAGCAAGCGAGAATGTGAAGGACTCTATTACAATGCGCAACGGCCTGTCTGCATTCCAGTTTACTCCCTTGGAGAAGCTATTTTGCTGTGTGAAACAATGCCAATACCGGTGAAAGGAAGAAGGCCTTCGCTGCGGAGTCGTGTATTATGAAATGCCACCTTACCCGTCACAGACCACTGGACAGGGAAACAAAACTCTAATTTGAATCTTATTAACAAGAACTGGACACCCATCTTCAACCGAAAGAGGCTTCTTGAACTTTCCTGGAGAATCATTGACTCCACCCATTCATCGGTCAAATCCAAGCAAATGTTACAAAGTGGCTCCACGAACTCCACAACAGATATCCCCTTTTCAAAAGACAAAAAGCGAGATTCTACGAACAACACATACTAATCGCGTGCCTGTTTGCGGGTGGTTTGGCCCCGTCCGTAGCCGTCTGATACCCAGGTTCTGCAAGCAATTCCTAAACACTTCGCTCCCGAAGCAAGGCCCCCGATCATTTAGGATCATTTTTGGCACCCCATGGTTGGTCACGATGTGATGCATTACCACTGCGCTGATTGTCGTCGCCCGCTGATTAGGCATGGTTGCAGCCTCAGTCAGTCGCGACAGGTGTTCTGTCATTACCACGATATAATTGTTCTCACTGGTTGCCACCGTAAAGGGGTTCATGACGTCAGCTGAACACAACTCGCCGATATCTGAAACAAGAATATGTTTCATGGGATGGGTTGCCCCTGTCGTATCCCCATTCATTAGTTGGCAACGCTTACAGAACACCACACAATCCATCACCCCACTTCTTATCTTGGGGGTAGGCCATCTGCCGAAGTATGTCCTACGTCTTTGTGCACTATGTATGTGCCATCTCATGGCATTCGACGATAAGCTTCCGTTTCAGGACGCGAGATATCACGAGCAGCACGATCATGGAAATGATAGCTTCATTCAGCCTCAGCCAAGCAAAGTGACTCTATGATGTTTCTAATTCCTTGCTGCTCTCTCCGTTCTCAATGCTCACTCCATCCAACAAGGCAACTGCAACTTTCCGTCACACAGGATCCTGCCGTTGGAGTTGCACCAACGTTCCGGAATCCAGTTTGAAGACGAGGCCATTGGCTCCAGTCATGATCTTGGGACCTCATCTTCAGACTCTGGCCTTGACAGCCAATCAGCCAAGTGGTTCTCCGTCTCGGGCACGTGCTGGATTATGAAGTCGTACTCTTGCAACCGGGGAGCCCATCGTGCGAGCTATCCGCGAGGATCTCTAGTGGTCCTGATCCACCTCAGGTGTATGTGATCGGTTTTGACATGTAACCCTTGCCCAAGCGGATATGGTCTCCACTTATCCAGGGCCCAGACAATCGCTAAACATTCCTTCTCAATGGTGGAGTGCTTCTGTTCAGCATTAGTCAGGACGCGACTGGCATATTTGATAACTCCATTCCGCTGCATTAGGACTGCGCCGATACCCCGATCACTGGCCTCCGTTGCAACAATGAACATCTCACCGACCTGGGGAAGATTGAGGGTCAGTTGCTAATCCGACATCCGCGCTTTGACACGCTCAAAAGCTCCATGTGCTTCTCCGGTCTTTTCAGAAGACAAAAAGCGAAATCCTACGAACAACACATACTACTTGGGTGCCCCTAATCAATAGTATAACCGTTATGCCGGTAAAAATCGGCTTTAAGATGGGTGAATCTCATTCGGTTCAATAGCAGCCACTCCATTGGATTCGATTCTTTCAGCAACAAAGAGAATGGTGATCTGTGTCCTACTATCGAATCACATGGTTTTGAATAGTTAATTTTTTCCTATTCTGGTCAGTGTAATTTAATTTTGTCCAACCCAGTGAAAAATGCAATATTGTTACTTTCCAAATAGGATGTCAAGTTGAGTGTTCGGGTCTCTTGAGTGTTAGACGTGGGACGACAAAATGGTACTCCACAAATGCCTACATATTCAGAGTCTTAATGGCGAAATGCTAACCAGCGTATTGTTTACCGTCTAGTTGCAGGTTTATTCGTGATTAGTGTGCGAAGGTTCGCATGAGCGCTGCTATCAAGAACGGAATGGAGATGCATAAGTCAAGCTGCCAAACCCTTAGTTAGTGCACGTTGAATTCCATAAGATTTTCTGGAAATGTTTTTAAAGGGCACACTTTTGGTTTCCACAGGTGGTATGGCTTTGAGTGTTCTATTGAGGACATCTTTGATCAAGCTAAAAATGGATAAATGTGCCGTTGTTCACAAATATACAGTCAAATATAACATTTCGTCTATTGTGATGAACCTTCCGCTGTGTCCTGGTAATCGTCAAATTAACGTCATTAGGATTGTTTTCCACAAATCAAATTATAATTCGTCATTGTATGATAAACGAGTTAAAAAATTGTGGAGTAAAACCACGCAGTTGGGTATTTTGCACGCACTTCGTCAGATCGTATCTTTGGTCCGACGCAGAAGCACCGCTTTCCTGGATCAGAAACACATATGTCAGACAAGTAGTACAAGTACAGGCAATTTTGGAATATCAGAGAATGATCTTCATTTAGCCCGAAATTCATTGTCCTATACGTTAGATGACAGGAACCAACCAAATCGAGCAAGGTTTACTTGCTCAAGCTTTTTGAATTTAACACATCTCCACTACCAGTTTATGGCACTAAAAGGAAGCTCTTAAGAGGTTGCGCGATATGCCCCTACCATTACAAAGGGGATTCTTGTTTCAACGTTGTTTTCGGGGCAACTCAGACAGGTACCTTTATCCACAGCGTGAAAGTGCCCATGCACCCTCAATCACACACCGTTCCAAAGTCACCGTTTCAAATTCGTTTTGCAGATCCCATTCTCCTGTCTACACCAAGGGGGATAAATTTGCGCGTTCAAATCCTGTCTGGTGGATCGGAATATTGACTTTTCCAGGAAAGTCAAAGCAAATTCCTGCGTGAATATCGGAAGACAATGCAAATTCCAGCGTGAATATCCGTCACAAATAAACGATGTAGTAGAAAAAATGTGACTGCATCACCCCGAAGGTAGACCTGGTGATATAATAGCTGCTGAACTATGACGAAGATATCAGGCTAGATTTGTCATTATGTTTGACAGTAGAAAAGATATTGTATCTGATCAAGTACTTACTTTATCATAAGGAGGTTAGTTTCGGCGCTTCGCAAATCCACTTAATAGACATCAGGCATGCAAAAATATGTCTGATAACTGGTATTTCTTCTTATCAAACTGCTCCGGAAAAGCATGAAAAGGAAGATTGTTGAGGACCTACCTGACTAATTTGTAATGCATGCGTTAGACTAACTGTAGAACTTGTAAGCAAAGGAAGGGCGTGTGCCTCACAAAGGGATCTTGAAGCCCACCATTCAATTCTAGAATGGCCCGACATAGTGAGCAACGTCGACGAACTGGCAAGCTCGGTAGTAAGTATCATGCGCGGTCTAAGCTATATCAGGTAATTAGCCTATTCCTAGTGTAATTCACAGAGACTAAGTCGCGGTGATAAACAGAGCATTCGATGGGTTCTTGAAGACATCCGCATGCCCCACTAGTCGTCTACAGTAAGCAAGCGGGAAAAGATAAATATAGTTTGTCACTTTTCAGTCTGGTTGGCCATTTCTCGCCCCATCATCGGCATGTTCAATTCAAGGATTCAAGGATTCAAGGATTGATACACAGGATCGAGGCTTTAGCCCGAGTTTCCCGGGTCGGTTTTACTCTTGTTGGTCAGTGGCTGTCGTTCATCTGAAAGGAACAAGCGAAAAAAAGGTGTAGCACTGCTCTTTATGTTCTCAGCGCGGGGCAGTATGCTCGCCAGCGCGAGGATAAATGTCTAATAGTGCTTTAAATTTGGTTCGAGAAGGAGCGCATACAACCGTTGGAGGAAGGTCATTCCACGCAGCTACTTCCCGAAATGAAAAAAAACTTTTGTATAATGAATTTGCGTGCCCTGAGCTTGAAAATTTTCTTACTATGTCCTCGCCGGGTGTTTGCTGGGTCAGCGGTAAAAAACCTGTTTGCCAAGCTTCGTTCAAACAGGGCGTAAATAAGAATTAGGTCCCCTCGGAGGCGACGGTACTCCAGGGGAAAGAGATCAAGCATCGCGAGACGCGTTTCGTAGTCCACGGATTTGAGGCCGGCAACCATTCTAGTGGCGGCCCGCTGGACACGCTCAATGAGGGTGACGTCTTTCGTACGTCCTGGGTAGACAACTTGGTCGGCGTACTCCAGGAGCGGTCTGTAGTAGGCCCCGTAGAGTATTTGGAAGTCCATGGGAGTAATACGGAAGAAGGTGCGTCGGATCACCCGTAAAATGGCGAATGCCTTTTGGGCCGATTATCCATCCAGATTATCCAGATTTGGTGGCGTACTTACCGATGAAATGAAAAGTGGAAAAGGGATAATATCCGAGTGAAATATGGCGCTTATGATTGTATTCAAAATAACTTCAGAAAAGCATTGGTAGCGGGGAGGCGACGAGTTAAGAATGAAGTAGCCGACAAATCGAATCAAGAATAATTTAACCTCCTTGTAGTAGTTAACATCTCTCTTATCGAGCAGTATGGTTGATAGTACTTCATGATTTTTTTATATGCATCGGCAACGTAAGCATTTGTTGACTACTGGATGTATCTTAAATGCGAAATTCATGCAGCTTCTTCAATACCTAATATGTATAAATGCATACAGTTCGCCGCTCTAGAATTTGTTTTTGACCACCAGCGATAACAGACAGTCGTAACCGACGCTCTGAGTCAAATCGGATGCACCGCTTGGTGGTTGGTCTGTTCGCCGAGCTTGGCAGCTGGGTTGCATACGTATCATCACCAGTCGTGGTGATATTTTCAGTGCGGAGTCGAGTTGGTAGACACGTGTTTCGAACCAGACTTGCAAATGAGCAATCACAACAACTATACGACCTGTATTGTTATTCAGCTTTGTGTAATCATCAGGCCAAAACAATCAGCGTGGCACTGATATTAACTAAACTAAATCAAATGCACTTCACATTCAAAATACTAGCTAGCCACGCCTTACTTAAAAAGCGCAACAGTCTGAGAGTGAGTGGCGCTGCGTTGCACCACTCCTGTGAAAAACGCGCCACTGAATAAAAATCTCCCATACATTGCGACCACGCCACTCGTTTGTTAAATTACTGCTCCGAGCTTTTCCAGCTAAACAAATCTGCGACTCCTCAACGAATCAGCGATTTCTCAACCAATCAGTCATGCTTTACATTTGGAATTTCGGTTTTTGGGCCAGGTCGGACGCGACTTCTGAGTTTGTATGTGGCACACGTAGAATTTTGTCAATTTCTCCAGGTGTGTAAACATACTATGGTGCAAATTATGCACTTGCAGACCACTCCTTAACTTATGTTGAAGTGTGTCTACATACTAAGTCGCACAGTTTAATAAAAAGCTGTTCACTTTTCGGAAGAGTGGCGTGTATTTGGTCCAGTAGTGTGCCTTATAGGAGCCGGCGAGAGAGTTAAGAAAGTACAGCCATGATTGCGGCTGCTAGAGATCACAACGACGCACATTCTTGAAGCTGGAGAAGACACTCCTGTTGCATGAGACTTCTTATCTGCAGAACCTCCAACGTAATTATGAATACCCGATTGATCCGCAGGCGGTGCCGTAACACAGCTAAGCTCCTTGGAGGAAATACTAAATCGTCCCGCGGCTCCCTTTGCAGACACCAATGTCAAGGGCAGACCCAATTCATTGCTATTATGTGATTGTTACAAGATCACTCACGATTTTACTCACGTGAACTTAGCAGCATGATCTATTTGATTCAAACTGTGTTAGGCTGCGAAAGCTAAAGCTGGTACTCATGGTCTGTTTAAAACGCAATATTTGCGAGAGCGTCTTCGCTGATGTAAAAAAATAAAAGGGCCAGGTGGCGCACCCGGTCAGATAAAAACCAAACCATTGTCCATGTATTTCTTAATTTCATTATCAGGGCGCATCCTACGCTTATATATATCCATTTGGAGAGCGTCTTGATGTAAAAAAATAAAAGGGCCAGGTGGCGCACCCGGTCAGATAAAAACCAAACCATTGTCCATGTATTTCTTAATTTCTTTCATAGGGCGCATCCTACGCTTATATATCTCCATTTGATAATTTGTTCCACAAAACACTCCCATGCACGATATCGCGGTACGCTTCTGCTCGACGTGGCAGCCCACACCAACGCTCCGACGCCGTTTAGCCATGGTGCAATCGCCGTGAGTATCAACCTTCCAGTCCCACCGACTCATTGACAACTGTCATTTCACCTCTCCTCCGCGACTTGCCTCTACCAGCGTCTGCATGCTGTTGCTTGTTCGGATTGACTGAGCTGTCTTTACTGGCCATGCTTTCCCCCGACCAAAAAAATGGTAGCTGGAGTATTTATTAATGCACAAACCGCACTTATGACTGCTTGGATGGTTTTCCACCTTGCAGATCTGGTAGCATGCACGAGGGAAAAAAACCTTGTGTGGTGGACGGGTACGTCCTGCAGGGAGGGTCGCCCTGTTACGCTGCACCATGGTGCGTTCGTATGCCCGCCACCCCTCCAGTAGCACGGGTGCATCGCCCATCGCCGGTGGTTCTGAGTCTGGCCTTTAAATTCAGGAAATCAAAAAAAAGTACTGCTGACTTCTGTTTGTTGCTGCTGGTGTTGGGCTCGCCTCGGTAGAGTTATACAAAAAGAGTTATACAACTGGACTCTCATCTGTAAAAAAAAAAAAAAAAAAAAGATCACTTGGGATAGCCTGAAAATACTCTGCAATGCCCATGACCTACATCGGCGAGCGTAGTTGTATCTGCTTTCGTCAGGACAGAGGCTACACCGCACCAAAGCCCATTCCGTCATCCAAACAGAGAATACATCTACTCACCACTCACAGTGGTAGACACCAGGGCCTTCGTCGCTATGCACCACCTACAGATCAGAGCTGATAGCAGTGCTTCGGGGACTGGTGACTATTTCTCAAGCACACACTTTCTCTCCTGGTATATATCCAACTCATGTAATAAATACTCGATTAACCAGTTAGCTCAGAATTCCATTCCCGCCAGCCCTTACACACCTGATTCCCATACGACACTTTTGCGCGCTTATATCGGCTTTTACTAGATCCCTTGTAATATAATACCGTATATCAGCGAAACCAGCCCCTGGTCGCTAGCCTACTAAGTACAAATCTATCTACTCCCTACTCCATGTAATCGCTTGTCATCATCCTAGTTGCATCAGACGCCAAGTTTTTCTTTCTATGTATATAAATGCATATTATCCCATTTCATATCCCCTCAAACTCACTATGTTTTGCAAATCTCCTCCCATCCCCTCACCTTCCCAAGCCTTAAACTTCGGAAGTGCCCGCTTTGGACGATCTGGTTAGCTGATCTCCACTCCACCTGGCCTATGATCTACAACTCCGGGATCACCAAACGGACCAAGAAAACCTGCAGTCCCATATCGGCTTCGTTCGAGCTTGTTTCCTCGACCAGGCTGAAATAAATACCGCTGCTCAATGAACTGCATACCCAAGACGAATTATCTCAAATGTTGACGTCCGTCACGGGGCTGTCCAAAAACTGAAGCATGTCAGGCCAATGATGGCACGGCACTGTCATACTCAGTTTGATAGCACACCCGCAACTGTTCCATTCCTCCCCTAAACCGTGCCCTCTTGCCTACTCGTTTCATTGACCCCAATCGACCACCATGACATTCATTCCAACCTATTGGACTACTCGTTCAAATTCAACCACCGCTGTGTTCCCATCAAACCTAACCCCTACACCTGACTTCCCAACAACAGAGCAACCAGTGAGTCTGCTTGTTTTCAGGTTGCACCATATTTTTGAGACTAAACTTGCCGTGTTCTCCCAATTCGGATTATCCCATCTCCACCTCCACTTTTGCTTGTTATGACTCCGGCCATTTACCCAACCGCCCAAGGTCACTCATGGCCAGCAATGGTTTTGCAGTTTTAGTTCATGGCAGCCAACGGAGTCACTGAATTACTCGGACCTCATGCCTATTGTTCACTACAGGTTGCAAGTGAAACATATTATTATTGTTATTGTTTAATCAAGTACCTCCCACTGTTTGTGACATTGTCCCCTTTTCGCGCAGTCAACACTTCCCGCAAATCCCTCAGTAGTGCCCCATTCTGACTGTAAACGCATGATCATGCCAGACGGCATGCCACCCACAAGTTGGGGATAAACATTATCATTATCATTCTGTAAGTTTAGTTTGTCTATTCCGGTTACATAATTTACGTTTGTATCGAAAGCGGACTTTACGTTTCAGTTCTTGGATGCTTCAAGGCGAATTTTGCTCCAATGGATGACCGGCTGTATTCACTAGTACAAGAAATTCGACTTTTTCGAGCCCTTGAAAAACAGAGATAATTGGTCTAATAGATCGGACANATCTCACTTCAACAAAACACTTAAACTACACAGGCGTATACTATTATGTTACTAAGATTTAGGAATACCTCAAGCTGTGTGGTCGAGTCGAACGGATGCGTGACATTCCGTCAAACTTCTGCTCTGTTAATCAAGTCTGTTTGCGTTATAAATTTGTGTCATGCGGAAAAAAAGACAGAATTCTACAACGGTACATAGAGTGCTTTGCGAAATGCCATAGAGGGTAAGTATTTGTTTTTTAAAGCGTCCATCAAAAATGCGTAGTTTTGAACTAAACAATACAAAACTGATCATTATCAAACGGACGGATGCCACGGGGAGAAACTCGTCAGCCGGGTTCATCCAGTGATATCATGCATCGAGTTTCCGAAAAATCCAGAAAGGTACGTGCACTATACCTCCTCGTTAATGCTGGACACTACCCTTTTGGATGCATTGTCACTTGGTCCAAAACTTTGTTAGTCTAAGCGTTGAAACTGCCAACTCAAGTCTGAAGTTCGACCTGAGATTCAATATGATCAGCTATTCATGCTGGCACCTTCCTCTAAACTGAGTTTAGAACCACTGAAATCGGCATTGGTAAATTCGTGTTACCGATAACTTGGCTAAAATGCAAACCCAAACGACTTTTAACAAAAGAATATTTCAAGCTTCTGAAACGTTTACAAGTAAACGACCGTGTTTTACTTTCCAAGCCAGATAAGGGCTGTGGGATTGTCTTGATTAACAAATGTGGCTACATTGATAAGTTGGATACCATCCTCTCGGACAGACCCAAATTTAGGATATTTGAGTCCAAAGAAGAACAAGATGCATTTGATTGAAAAAGCGGTTTCGAAATATTGGAACATCTTAAGCAACCAGGAAATCCTGACGTCATTACTCTCGTGCTTATTTGCCCCACTAGTGCAACAATCCTTCGACTTTATTGTCTTCTAAAAGTGCATGAACCCGGCCTACCTCTCAGGCCCATCCTTGATATATCTGATTATTCTTATCATGCTTTGGCTAAATGGCTTGTCGGACTGTTAGAACTAATGAGAGGAGAAGTGTCGACGCAGTCTGGAGGGCAGTATAGATTTCGTCGATCTGAAGGTTGATAAACACTCTGTGTTCTCCCTGGACATCGAGTAGTTGTTTACCAACATACCACTCACTGAGACAATAGAATGCTTGTGGCCTGCTTGAGTGCAGCTGTAACAATACTGCTATTACCATCTCATATCTTATGGAACCCCTGCTCCTTTGCGCCTACTTTTACAAATCAAACTTATTGGTAGAAGAACGGGGTGGCAATCCGTTCTTCCCAAGGTCCCATGCTGGCAGATGTTTTCATGCCAAACTGGAGACTCAAAAACTAAACGCACTAATCGGACGGTTGACGTTGTATCGTCGCTACGTAGACAACATTTCCCTAATTGCCGACGAAACCATCGGCAAAACAGACGTGCGAAGCAGTCACGATTCAGTCCATGCTGATACTATCGAGTCAGAAGAGAAGGGGCTGTTAAGTTTTCTCAATGTCAACGTCAAATGAAAGTCTACGGGTCAATTACAAATATGTAGTTTTGAACTAAACACAATGCAATATTGATTTTCAACTATCATGACTAATGATAATCTGCATAGAGTTTGAACACTGTGTGGCGGGAGTTTTGGTGTGTGCCTGACATAAATCCAGACAGTCCAGACAACGAAAATCGATATACATGTGTCGAAAATTTAGAATAAGTCGTTTGAAGACACTAAAATTGAGTGATGTCCGAAAAAACATTGATAAGTGAGGTTCGTGATTGGTGCGTTTGTCGTAATGTGCCCATATATTTGACTGATTTTGGAAGAAGTGAAATTCAAGAGCGACAAATCCTGACCATGCTGAAGATCGTTTGTATTCTGCGAACTGTAGGTAAGACTACATGATGTTGTTTGAAACGGATTGCTCTGAAGTCGGCTTTTCGAGAGGCAACGAGGGTAAAAAAGAGCGGACAGTCGACGGTAAAATTCGTGGAGACTTTAGCTGGCTGCATTGGTGAGTAAGCACATTTTTGTGTGCATTCATTAGCACATGAGTAGTTTCTAGTCTTATGCCATAATCCCTTGGAATAGCTGTCACTTTGCCACCCAGTTTTATTCCATCGGGCTTTTAGTGGCGTCAGGAGCCTGCATATAGCCGATTTACTATGTGCATTTTTGGCCAAAAGAAGGGATTCGGAAGGCGGCTCTATGCATATGATATATACATTTATAATACGTAACATACCTCCATCGCGATCTCGTCCAGCATGGATAGTGATCAGTGAAATGTTTGTCGTAAAATTCTGCTATGTATTTTGAGGAAATAAAGATGGGTTGAGTAGGTGAAAAATAACAAAGTAGAGAAATGCTGGTATAATCTAATCTACTTCGCAAGCGGAAGCGCTCTATCACACATGCAACGTTCTAACGAAGTTGAAAAATTAGATAAAAGATTTCGTGTAGTTATAATACGACTGCATTCAACATAGCATTTGTATTCTTTCTCTGATTACATACATGCAGGTGGATGCAAAGGAAGGCCTTTGTCATGTCGCAGTAAGTTGATATCTCTGAATATTACGTTTAAGAAATCTAGTTTACACACCTCTTGAGGATGAGCCAAATTACCTCAAACAGGTATCATCAACAAAGCAATCACTGACTAGCCATTTATTGAACTCTATTTACATTCACCAAATAGATATGTTGTGAAAAATGGTGTTGTCATAAAACTCAGCCGCCCAATTCATTTTGAGAACAATCCATAGAGCGCTTGCAAATCACTAAGTAGACATTTTTTGAAAAATGGTGTTGTCATAAAAGTCAGCCGCCCAAATCGTTTTGAGAACAATCCATAGAGCGCTTGCAAATTTGAGCTGAGTAGTTAGACACTACATATTTCGGCTGCGAGTCGCAAACCACCAGAAAACGGTGCATTTATGTTGTTCGTTCAGTCTTGCCATCTAGGCATCGCAATTACCATTGGACCAGCCTAGTGGGTATCAATCTAGAGAAACCAACGTGACTGAGGTTGCTTGCAACGTTCGTGGCTTCCGTCCGAAGTCAAACGGTTGTGTAGGGACTTTCCTTATTTTAGTATGTTTTCTCCCCTAAAGGAGTAAGCTTCGATGGAGAGTTCAAGATGTTTGCATATTATCACTGAAATGCAGAATGTGTGCCTTATTTCATGCACATTTGCGTGCGCGCACATATACCGATTGAATACGTTATTATATTGAATGGCAACCGACACAAGTAGTATTTTGATTTCGGTCTCAGCCCCTTGTAGACAAGCAGCTATCGATAAATGCGCAGGTAAGGAGTTAACAAGAAGAATGTGAAAAGCCTATTCACAAACTGAATAGAAAAATGTCAGTTCCCAGGAAGATACTGCAACAATCAACAAATAGCGAATCCAGGCAAAGGTTTTCGGTTAGCTACAGTTGTATTGATGGATGTATAAAAATAATGAGAAATTTCTAAAAGCAAACCGGTGAAGCAATTACGCCGTCTATTTCACAGTCTTACTAGACAGAAGAGGCAGTTTAGAAAGAAGACGGAGAATGCTCATTTGGCAAGTTCCTGTGCTTTCCGTTTGGAAAAATATCGCGTAAATGGTATAGAAAAATGCACAAACGCCACCGAAATGGGCCCCTCTAGGTTAAATGCGGCCTAGCACGTCAGCGTGAATCGACTGCCGGTAAAAGTGCACCGGAGGAAAATGGAAGTAAACAGTTGTGTTGTACTGAGTAAAATTTGCCATTCGAAAACAAGCAAACCTGAAAAGCCAATAATTTATCCGCATGCAAGGATCATATTCAGAACACTATTCACGTCCAGAAAACGAAAAAAGCAAATTCTGTCTTGTAAGGAAAAAGCTCACCGTTTATGCCCTAAAATGAATAGTTCCACGATATGCATCATTATATAAAGTAGTTGATACCAGTTTTTCCCTAAAGCTTTAAATCAATGGGTCACAGATTAAGTGGCAAACGTCCCAAGGAAATCTCCGTAGTGTATGTACAAAGATAAAATATTGATTTGTGAGTAATCATTTCAATCAAAGATTGAGTGGAAAACTACCCAAGGAAACTTCCGTATTGTGTGTACAAAGATAAAATATTGATTTGTGAGTAATCCAACGACGACATCTAAAATCCTTCACTTAGAAAACTGCGCAAACATCTACACTTGGGGGGATGGTTGTCCAAGTACGTTAACCCAAGTTATGATTGAAAAGTATTAGAAAAATGCAAACTCTGGTCCACGCAAAGACGTGCTTTAAGCGCAAAATTGAAAACACAATTCTGGACACCGAAATGCATCATGTGTGAATTTGAGAGGTTTTACAGCTCATTATAAAGCATTTGTGTCTGAATAATATCTAAATTTTCAGACTTTTGCAGAATAAAATATGGCAAGTGGTATTTGGTTAATCTTTCTTTCACTTTTTTGAACAGATCTATATGTTCACAGCAGAAATAGCGACCCATTACAGCAGTATTGTTACTGGCATCCAAAACATGCTCAGTTTCCAAATTTTTATACCCTACTAACTGCTCACCACTACTGTTCAGTTTATCCTGCTGCACTAGTTCACCATGTAGCTGTTCAGCAAATGAACTCTGCCGTTGAGTAATGGGTGTTCGAGTATTCGATAATCATTTTCATCAGAATATTTTGTAGGCAAATGTAGTATCAAGGAGTCGATTGATCGCAATTCGTGTTTCGGTTAATCAGTCCGAGGAAATTAGCTTGTGACTTAATTGATCCAATCTTATCTGAACCTAGCTACCGCGTTCTGATATGCGTTGATTATTACAGCGGTCCATGTTCATTTCTAAAGCTCAGTACTATCGTATATCCCCAATGCACATAGAAGAATTTATGTTACAAACAGCTTACTGTTGTTTGAATTTTAAAGCAGAAGTAAACTATCAAAATGAGAAACAAAACAAACCAAGGATTGAAGTTCAGAAGAAATGGCATACATTTTTTGCAAAGTAACATATATATATATATATATATATATTGTTTTCGCGAAATTTTGCACGCGCTAAACCCACAGCATGCTAAAGTTCACCCTGGTTTCTTTGATCTAGGTAATCGCTAAAGTTCATTCTGGTTTCTTTGATCCAGGTAACGTTCCAGTCCACTGGAAAATGAATTGGGGTGACATTTTTACTTCTGGCACCTTGCTTGATGGTTAGCTTGTTTTCGTTTTCTGGAAAAAAATATACACGTTCGAAGATAAACTTGGAGGTTACGAATATGTTTATGGTACTTGAGTGCAGTTAGTTTTCAATAGTAAAAAGTATCTATGGGTCATTCATCATCATCATTGTTAGCTGGAACAACTGCGTACTCGTCGCACAGGGGTTGGAGGGGAGGTGGAGTGGGTAGCTGCGCATTGCAGGCGGAAGATGATAACTTGGTGCAAAGATCCAGCACTGTCAGTGGGCTGTCAAGTGGGGGGTTGAAAATAGGGCTATGCATTGAAGGAATTAGCTTGGATGCACTAGCGCCATTGAAAGCATAACTGGGTCACGTCTGGCAATATATCCAGCCATTGATATGGCCCATCTCGGGGTCCCCATCCAGAAAGACGGTAGTGACCAGCGCAGCTGAGTGTGCTGGTATTGGCTTTCATGCTTCGCTGACAAGTCACTTTTTGACCGCCTCTGGCTCTCTTCTTCCATTCACGTGGTTATTTGAAAAGTGACCTTCGAGGAAGTCATTCGACTGGCATACGCAGCACGTGGCCAAGCCACCGCAAACTATGCTGCATGAACAGTTCATCTTTCGTGGGTGAGTTATTTGTCCCGGATGCCATTCGACGTACTTAAGTATTGCTGACTCGATAGATTCGGGCAAAGACATCGGATGTAAAACACTGACAGTCTTTTGAAGTCCTCGGCTGCAGCGGCCAGGTTTCTGATCCATATAGTAATATGGAGCGCACCGCGGCATTGTAAACTCGACCCTTGACAGAGAAGCTGATGTCACGCCTACGCCACAGGTGACGTAGGTTCGCAAAAGCTGCTCTGGCCTTCCCAATCCGGATGGAAATATCATCATTCGCCAGACCACCGGGACTGATACAGCTTCCTAGGTAAACAAATTTGTCTACTACCTCAATCGGTTCATCCGCAAGCATGAGGCTAGGTTTAGAGCCCACCTAGTCTTGCAGTAGCACTTTACACTTTGCAGGTGTGAAGTGCGAGCCAAATCGTGAGGCGCAATTATTTAGGTTATTCAATATTGTTTGCAATACCACGAGGTCAGGTCCAAGAAGAGCTACGTCGTCTGCATACTCGATATCCGTGAGCGGAGGCCCAGGGAGCACTTCGACCCCACAGTCATTAGAGGCTGATTGTCAATCTTCATGATCGTATCATGACGAAGTCGAAGAGTAAAGGTGAAAGAGGACAGCCATATCGGACACCACTTGATGTGGTGAACTCAGACGTTTTTGGGAGCGAGGTGTCTCAAGTGGTTAGAGCGCGAATTTACTGACCGGAAGGTCCGCGGTTCGAGTCTTGCAGGACAGAACCCAGCGGGGTTTTCACGGATCTGCCTCTCTCTCTGTTCAGTCAACTTTCGAAGGATAAGGCCAGAGAGCACCTTCGATGCCACAGCTAACAGGCTGATACCGCGGTAGTTTTCCCATAGCGCCCGCGTTCCCTTTTTGAAGATAATGGCAACTGTCGACATGCCCTTATTTTGCAGGAATATTCTCCGCATCACATAGAGCACCAATTAGCTTCATCAGAAGGGTCACCAGAGATTTTCCGCCTACCTTGGAGAGGCCTGGGTACAGACCATCCAGGACGCCGGGTTACGCGGTTTGAACGGTTATGTTGAAAGTTCGTACTGGCCAGCGATCAGCACACAACTGGATGAGTCAATCTCCGTTGTCTCTCCGGCGAGCATCGACTCCGAATCGACCACGCAAATTTGGTTCCAAGGAGCTCAGACCACCTACTTGAGCATTCAAGTCGTCTGCAAGGACCACAATGTCAGTGCCTTTTGTCTGACGAATGAGCTCGGTTAGCTCTTGATAGAGGGTATGCTTCTCCGCATCAGAACTGCGGTCCGTACGGCATAAGCGGACACGACAAACAGGCACCACTTTTTATGCCGGGAGCCATTGTGCTTGATGGAGCTGGATAACCAGACGGCGCAAAGACTACTGATCACTGGGGTCTAATCCAGAAAAGCGCGTTCAACTCTGGGGCTGAGTGCAACTCCTTTGCCATATATTCCGTGAGTCATCGGTTTTGGGTCAGCGGACATATGGTGGGAGAAATGTGAAAGAGTTCAGTTCATATTTGGCGTTCTGAGATGCATAACCGCGCTCGGGTCTTGTATGCGTGTTAATGAGACACAACATACATCGATGTTAATGAATTACAAGGTTTCAGCAAGCATCACCTTTTCGCCAGTTCGACATGGAGTACAGACGTTAAAAGCCCCTAAATAAAAAGTATCTCGTAGATTTAGAAAAGTGTCATTTAGTTTATTGTTTGTAGGCAACGAAGAGCCTAAGGCCAGATGACTGACAGGTAAGATGACTGACAGTCCAATGGCCCACCGACGTTTGCTTGTGCAGTGGGAACGGGTTGGGGAGGAACACTGGTGGACGATGAACTGCTTGGGTTTTCATAAATATGGATATTTTGGTCCCCTTGGCGACCTTACTCACTGCCTTATTTTACTGCCTTCACACTCCCGTCACAGAGGACAGTACGAATTTGCCCCCAGACCACTTCTTAGCACGATTACTCGTAGTACGGGGTCCCGCTGCTCTTGGTCTGGCTGCTCCCCTTTGACCTCCATGAACGAAGTTTCAGCCAGTTTCAGCCGCGGGACCATTGCAGCATTCCAGCTCGATCACCACGTCAAGGTGTTAGCTTTCGGTCGGGCAATGGGTCACTAACTATACCAATAAACTTTGGTCGACAAAATGTAATTTTGTCTATTTAAATCTATTCGCTACCCTAGCAGTGTTCACCACTTCATTTACAGGCACGTTGAAAAAAATGATTTAAGCATAATTTGGAATATATCTGTGGTAGAGTGCTATAAGTACAACAATATTGGAGAGCTAGAAGCAAAGCTTGAATTCATAGTCTCTTCAATGCCCATATTTTCTATCAAGGAAAGTTTAACCGTGGCAGCTGTTACTGCCTTGAGCTTTTTAAAACCATTCGTGTTGTGAAATATGCACAGTGAAATTCGTGAGCTTCGCGATGGGTCTGTGTAAGCCTTCTGAGGAATGCACCGGCATATATGCACTCTTCCTCATGGGCAATCAGATAAATGCATTCATTTACTGCTTCGGTCGAATCCTAACAAGGAAGCTAGAAATAAAACTTAAAATAATCTTGATTGCTCTGTTTCGTATTATTTTGTCTTCCGATAATCACTGCATCTATCATGTGTCCTTCAAGTCGGAAATTAATACGACAATGTTTCTTTTAAGAGAATTCGTTGCTATCTCCGAGTTGTGCATAATTTGGAGCATGAAACGATTATCGGAATGTTCTGCTTAAGGCGTCCATTCTGGTCATCTGCGGAATATCTGTATTATTTGATGAAAACTTACTTTCTATAAAAATTTACGTTCAGTGGCCTCATTAGAGTTCCTCTGAATGTTGGAATCAAGACTGATTAGGAATTCGTCGCTGCTCATTAGATAACGTAAATGCTGTAAGTAAGATCCAAATCAAGAGTGGTAACACCTTGTTTGGACTGGTACCATCAGTGGCAGGTACAGGTGGATTTTTTGTGTGATTATGTCATGTCCACTGAATATGCTTAGCCGTTGAGCATGAAGTTTAAACTTGGACACACGTGGATGTTTTCCTACTACTATGGTTTTGCTGTGAGT
The DNA here is from genome assembly GCF_000715545.1 of Opisthorchis viverrini. Taxonomy (NCBI): domain Eukaryota; kingdom Metazoa; phylum Platyhelminthes; class Trematoda; order Opisthorchiida; family Opisthorchiidae; genus Opisthorchis; species Opisthorchis viverrini. Next base: position 55,060 of record NW_008752334.1, read on the forward strand.
CTTTATTAGTAAAACTGTAGTGGATACTATTGTGCGTGAAAGCGGATTTTTAACAATGAATTTACAGTAAGGTAATCTGGAAACGCATCACTGATGGAACAATTTGTACACGAATACAGGCCAATTTGGCTTAGCTGAGTGGTACGTATGTGAACCAAAATGTTAAATTTTAAGTTTAACTCTGAGTGACAGAAACTTTGAAGTTTCAACACTATAGCATGGCAGAAGAGAATAAAAGAACGTGCAAAACGTTTGCGGTTGTCAGCAATTGTATAGTTTCCTGTTTTGAGGTTTACCTGGCTGTTCGTGCGCTTGGCTGGAGAAGCCATACGGAAGGGGGGCATTTTTTTATTAGCTGAATTCATTATGGTAGATTCTACCCCAGGTGGATATCTGTATCTTTTTCTTCTATTCATTGATATGAGTGAATGCGTCCACACAATATAATAGTTTAGGATTTCTTTTGTCTGACAGCCAGAAGAGATGACTTCACTCCTCCGTTTCCCAAGCGAGGAATACTCTATTAGCCATTCAGACACCAGCACCTAGCATGTTATTACTCTCATTAAAGAGTTAAAAATCAGGTTTGTAATTAAGCGCCGGCCACGAGCTCAGTTATTCACTGGCACTTCCTTTTACCGCTTCTTACACGCTAATTTAACTCATCTTGTCAGGTTGCTATTCTCACCTACTGCATTCACACTGATGTTAGTGTACGGTAGACTTCATTCTTCCAATTCAAAAAATATTTTGACGTCTCAGTGGTTTTTCCTTTGCTGTAACCTTCTTCATTGACAAAATGATGCTTCCGCGTTTTCGGTTATTACAGCGATAGATTCAATGCAAAACCATCGTCACTGAGTGACACTGCATTCTCAATGTCACTAATCAAGGGGTATCTTCATCATGTCTCTATCTGGAAAGACGACAGTTATTACCAACTTGACCGAGCTACTCGGTGCAGGTCCACATGCGTTGGCGGCTGTTCTGTTGGCAAGTATAAGATTCATTTTTCACTTGAACCTCTCTGCATGTAACCTTGTTGAATACTGATATTACGCTGTTCTCTTGGTCACAGATGTCTTTAAATTCCTAAAAGCGCAAGACAAAAAGTAACTAGTGTTATTTTGTTTTTATTCGGCTGTTTCTCTGAGCAACAACTTGATATAATGAAAGGGTGTTCATTAACCCTAGGAATAGTTGAACACTGGTACAGAGCTGCAGATTCAAAACCAGTGCCAGAACCGTCTTACAGCAGCATCCGTCTTACACAACTTTCTTAGTACTAGCTCACCCAAACAGACTGACAGAAGGTTCAAACGAAGTTCAAGAGGGACCATCAAATGAACCGAACCAGAAGAACTAGAACCTAGGCTGGACCCAAACACATGTAGGATTCCCTACCGACCCAAAACTTGTTCAACCACTCTAACACTCTAAAATCCCTCAGCCGACACCCAATAGAGATTTAGCTTGGCTTAACTTATTGATTTTCTTTCCACCTTAAATCTCGACCAACCTCGGAACCTAGTCACTTGGCCTGACGAAGCTTTTGTGTTAAAAGCGAAACGTTGCCCAGCCATAAACCTACCTATTGTCACGAAACATTTCGAAAACGATGGCCAGTTCTCCATTGCAGTTATTTGTGCAAGACTCGGGCTCAGAATAACCTAGTATTCATTATGATGTGGGGTGATCAAGCATATATTGGTTATACCTTGTGGTTCTCTTATCCGTCTCGACTGAATAAATAGCAGAAATGCACAGGACATCCTGGGATAGACCAGTGGGAAACCATTGTTGTTTGCTTGGCAGCCACATCCATCTCAAATTAGAAACCCACGGGACTCGGAGACTCGTATCACTCGCGAAGGAGGGATTTAAAAATTGAACTGAATTGTACGGAGAATCACCGATTAAAAACGATGGATTCTTCATCAATATCTCCATTCCACGTTACTCACACAACGTTTGGAATGTGTTCATTATAGATCGTTTATTTTGAGTCTCTCCAAACAAGTGTGGTCAGCGAATGTCCGGGTGATACGTTACCACCGGGGAATTCAAAGTGCACGTAAGTGGAGTTGTTCGCTGTGTTTTAACACGAGCATCAACAGCATAACAGCTGCACCATTCTTTTCTATCATACTTCATCAAACCAAGTATTCCTCACAGAGTGCGCTCATGGGTCATCTGGAACGACTTACATGATGCATAGTAATCCAATCAACGACTTGGCGCAAATGTATAACGGCATTCATTCCTTGTGTAATTGCAGTAGAATTGCGTAATTCTCTGAAGCGGTTTGGTGTTTTTCATCCAGAGTTCCGTCATTCAGTACCAAGCCTTCCTTTCAAGTCGTCATTTGAGCACAGAGTACATTGTCTTGAATTGGCCAGAGCAATGATTGCGGCACCAACAATGGATGAATTTAAATTGCATTTCGTGGTAGACATGTCGTTCGACAGTGATGTGATACTCCTTCTTCCTTTACGCCACGCGCGACTTGTTACCGTCGCCGATTTCGGTCGGCTCTAAGATCACTTTCACAGGGAGTCTTTTCGCAGTATTTATGCACTTTTATCAGTCTGCAAAGATAGTTTCTTCCTGGAAGAAAATTGATACACGTGTCACTGCACTTCCTGTGAAATACTCGATTATCCAACCACTTAGTGGTGCCCTATAGTGGCGATGTCATATGCTTGTTCAGCTCCTGAACCTGCTGCATTGCAGAATCAAATTGTCGCAGTTGGTGGCGTCAACGAGGGCGGAGAGGTTTTGTCCACTGTTGAGTGTCTTAATCCAGATACGAACGCGTGGACGACAGTTATTAAAATGCCTTCACCGGAAGTATACATGTGTAGTGCTCGTTTCAGGCAAATACTGGATATGACGCGTCTCTCTATAGTTTCCTCCTGCACAGCAAGTGTGCTTCGGGTGGATACGTGAACTCAAACACCTTTCATACGTCTTGGGTGAATTGTATTCTAGTGGAAACGCTTGACACCATTCTGTGGAGATCAATTCTTGGGTTACACCCAAAACTAGCATGAATATTAAACACCTTTAGTTTCAATCGGATGCTGGCATCGCCCTCGAGTTCATTCTCCATTGATCACTGCATAATGGACCATGTTAGAACGTGGCGTGAGATGAACGGAAAGGTNTCAAAAACTATTTTGACGTCTCAGTGGTTTTCTATTTGCTGTAACCTTCTTCACTGACAAAATTTAGAGTAATTAGATAGCCATGTATTTGTGGCCATGGCACACCTATTTCATTTACTTCAAATGCCTCTGCGTTTTCGGTTATTACAGGATTTTCGTGCAAGTAAGTGAAGGCGATAGCTTCAATGCAAAACCATCGTCACTGAATGAAAGTGTATTCTCAATGTCAATAATCAAGAGGTATCCTCACCATGTCTCTACCTGGAAGGACGGCAGTTATTACCAACTTGACTGAGCTACTCGGTGCAGGTCCACATGCGTTGGCGGCTGTTCTGTTGGCAAGTATAAGATTCATTTTTCACTTGAACCTCTCTGCATGTAACCTTGTTGAATACTGATATTACGCTCTTCTCTTGGTCACAGATGTCTTTAAATTCCTAAAAGCGCAAGACAAAAAGTAACTAGTGTTATTTTGTTTTTATTCGGCTGTTTCTCTGAGCAACAACTTGATATAATGAAAGGGTGTTCGTTAACCCTAGGAATAGTTGAACACTGGTACAGAGCTGCAGATTCAAAACCAGTGCCAGAACCGTCTTACAGCAGCATCCGTCTTACACAACTTTCTTAGTACTAGCTCACCCAAACAGACTGACAGAAGGTTCAAACGAAGTTCAAGAGGAACCATCAAATGAATCGAACCAGAAGAACTAGACCCTAGGCTGGACCCAAACACATGTAGGATTCCCTACCGACCCAAAACTTGTTCAACCACTCTAACACTCTAAAATCCCTCAGCCGACACCCAATAGAGATTTAGCTTGGCTTAACTTATTGATTTTCTTTCCACCTTAAATCTCGACCAACCTCGGAACCTAGTCACTTGGCCTGACGAAGCTTTTGTGTTAAAAGCGAAACGTTGCCCAGCCATAAACCTACCTATTGTCACGAAACATTTCGAAAACGATGGCCAGTTCTCCATTGCAGTTATTTGTGCAAGACTCGGGCTCAGAATAACCTAGTATTCATTATGATGTGGGGTGATCAAGCATATATTGGTTATACCTTGTGGTTCTCTTATCCGTCTCGACTGAATAAATAGCAGAAATGCACAGGACATCCTGGGATAGACCAGTGGGAAACCATTGTGGTTTGCTTGGCAGCTACATCCATCATGCATTAGAAACACACTGGACTCGGAGACTCGTATCACTCGCGAAGGAGAGGTTTAAAAATTGAACTGAATTGTACGGAGAATCATCGGTTAGAAACGACGGATTCTTCATCAATATCTCCATTCCACGTTACTCACACAACGTTTGGAATGTGTTCATTATAGATCGTTTATTTTGAGTCTCTCCAAACAAGTGTGGTCAGCGAATGTCCGGGTGATACGTTACCACCGGGGAATTCAAAGTGCACGTAAGTGGAGTTGTTCGCTGTGTTTTAACACGAGCATCAACAGCATAACAGCTGCACCATTCTTTTCTATCATACTTCATCAAACGAAGTATTCCTCACAGAGTGCGCTCATGGGTCATCTGGAACGACTTACATGATGCATAGTAATCCAATCAACGACTTGGCGCAAATGTATAACGGCATTCATTCCTTGTGTAATTGCAGTAGAATTGCGTAATTCTCTGAAGCGGTTTGGTGTTTTTCATCCAGAGTTCCGTCATTCAGTACCAAGCCTTCCTTTCAAGTCGTCATTTGAGCACAGAGTACATTGTCTTGAATTGGCCAGAGCAATGATTGCGGCACCAACAATGGATGAATTTAAATTGCATTTCGTGGTAGACATGTCGTTCGACAGTGATGTGATACTCCTTCTTCCTTTACGCCACGCGCGACTTGTTACCGTCGCCGATTTCGGTCGGCTCTAAGATCACTTTCACAGGGAGTCTTTTCGCAGTATTTATGCACTTTTATCAGTCTGCAAAGATAGTTTCTTCCTGGAAGAAAATTGATACACGTGTCACTGCACTTCCTGTGAAATACTCGATTATCCAACCACTTAGTGGTGCCCTATAGTGGCGATGTCATATGCTTGTTCAGCTCCTGAACCTGCTGCATTGCAGAATCAAATTGTCGCAGTTGGTGGCGTCAACGAGGGCGGAGAGGTTTTGTCCACTGTTGAGTGTCTTAATCCAGATACGAACGCGTGGACGACAGTTATTAAAATGCCTTCACCGGAAGTATACATGTGTAGTGCTCGTTTCAGGCAAATACTGGATATGACGCGTCTCTCTATAGTTTCCTCCTGCACAGCAAGTGTGCTTCGGGTGGATACGTGAACTCAAACACCTTTCATACGTCTTGGGTGAATTGTATTCTAGTGGAAACGCTTGACACCATTCTGTGGAGATCAATTCTTGGGTTACACCCAAAACTAGCATGAATATTAAACACCTTTAGTTTCAATCGGATGCTGGCATCGCCCTCGAGTTCATTCTCCATTGATCACTGCACAATGGACCATGTTAGAACGTGGCGTGATTTGAACGGAAGGGTTTTCTTGGTTGCGTCCGGCATAAGAAATATAGACCGCTTTTGACTAATTATTTGATCCCACATGGCAATCAGGCCACATTCAATATTAATCTCTGTTACGACGGCAAGCTTCCCAGCAATGAGGTTGCTGGCGTTACACTCCAAACAGCGTGACTAACGAACACAATAGGTAAGCTGATTTGGGGCTTTACGGGATAGAAATTTTGTTCATAGTCACACCGCTCCCTCGATTGAACGGTCATCCTTCTGCTCTGGCGTAATTATCCCGGGGGGAGGAGAAGTGTACTCGAGTTTCGCTCTTGTTAGAGCTAATCAACAGTGCATATCTGATGGCCGTGCCGGGATTTGAACCCCAGACATCTGACATGCGAGGCGAGCACCAACGCACGTTGGAGGCATCTGATTTTTCACGTCTGAACAGGCGAACGGGTTCACACTTGAGCGATGCTATTGGTGTGCCCAACCCATCAAACAACGACCCAGTAACGCCGCGTCCTAGACACACCCAAGATTTCTCTGGAACCGTGGTTCGAAAAACGAAAACTCGAACATGATGCTTTTTACTTTGGTAGTAATTATTCGGCTCCTTATGATCTTGCAGGCCGCAGTTTTATTGGAAGTTGCTTATACCATCTCACGGTCCACTGTGGTCGCGGAATTCGTAGATCAGCAGCTACCGGTGGCTTGGAGCATTGTCTCTATAAAAAGGTGTGAAATTATGCAGAAAGCTGGTTTCTTTGCGTGTTTTCTTACGCAGTGGATTTGGAAATAAACTCGGAACGACTTGGACAATTAGCACGCCCAAATCTTCGGCGAAGCCTCACATTGGAGGGGTCATTCACGGCCTGGATATGAAACATTCTTCTATGGTTCCTGCAACCCTGCCGTCGATCCCAAGAAATTCGTCATAACTAGTAAGTTTGTTGTTCTTTATGATGGTCAGCATACGTTGCATCTGGCCTAAGGCATGGTCTGACTTCTCCGATATGCCCAGACTCCAATGTTGCCACTGGGTGAACTATTGTCTTTGTGAGCATAACAAGCAGATGCCACAGTCAGGTGGCCACTTGCGTTAAGTCTTTGAACAAATAAAACGGACTGAATCGTAATACCATCTTATCAATAGGATAGTTATGCATATCTTGTAATGGAGATTATGAACACAAATGGCCCTCGCATCATCATAGCACAGTTCATGTTTTTGTCTAACCATGTTGTGCTTATTGGCAGTTGAGATCCACGAGAAAATGTGTTGTGGCCTGTTTTTTTGCGATTATAATCGCATTTGTGAAATATGACGACTGTACAGGAGAACACATCAACAATCGGTCTTCCAGGGTGAAAGTTGCATTCTCCTAACGAACATCGAAGAAGGCCAAAATATGCTAAAGTGCGATTTCATGTATTATGTCGCGTAAACCGGTAAGAAGATGCGAATCGGTGGTAGTCCGTGACCGTGAAATTTAACTCCCTATGAGCTTTGGAACATATCACCGGGAGATGCAAATGGAAGAGAGTAACTCCCCGTTACAGTCCCAAATTCAAAAAGTCTATAGTTCTGGCAAAAATAATTCGAATGTGCAAACAGCCAGCGGGTTGACTTCACTGAAAGGTTGGTCTGGTTTCCCAGTGGCCCCAGGAACCGTCCTATTTGTGACGATCGATTGTCCCACCGGTCAGGACTTCCCAGTCAGGTAGCGTGACATACCCCTGAAATTCACTAGACAACCTTTCGGTTGCACTTTTGGGATTTTGCGGGATAGGTATTTTGTTCATAGTCAAACAATATGTAAGTCACAAAAACCCGGAGCCGAATCGGACAGCTACCGGCCAGTTTCGAAGGAGGGCTCATTCTATGAAGGCGCGCTGATTCATTTTTTTTAAAGTAGTTAACTTATGGTATGGACAAATACATTTTTCATTTACGCGACGGATTTCAGTTCACATTTTGTATATTGGGATCCTCAATCACAATGAAAGTTTTTTCCGGGTAGTTCACGGAAAACTAAAGAACGCCCTTTGTGAAGACTTGAGACTTCTGAGGAGGTTGTCAAAGCTAGGCTTCAAACACCTGGGAATTTAGAAGTTCAAGCCACTAAAACCGGCACCAAACAGGAAATTACAACCCGGTTTCTGAGATGTAACACCATTAAATTGAGTTCAGTTGTTAAAGCTCATGTAGTGCATTTTGAGGGTAGGTAGGGAGTAAAATGCGTTCTCGGAAACCGCTGATAATTTAAGACGGATCGCGTCAGGATTCCAACTCCGGTTTACCAAGTTTGAGATTGATTTGAAAACCTGATGGAGGAAAAGTCACTTTTCTAACCCAGCAATTAATTCATTCTAAAGAAAGAAAAACTACTACAACTCCGTTTCTTCACGTCACGAATCTAAACTGCGATATTCAATCTAGAATAGGCGGCGGACCTCAACGCAACACAGATCAGGACCAAGACCCTTAAAACCAGCTGCTCTGGCGTTTGAGTAAGATAGAAACAGAGAAAAAAGCAACTGCATTATTAAACAGGTCATAAAGATGAATGTCGGCTTCCGAAATCGGTTGGTCGAATTTCGGAAAGGGAGGTATTAAAACACAACCGCCCTTTCATTGTCCAGGATGCAATCTTGCGTACAAAACTAGATCCTTCAGGCGCGACTGGTCGAGTGATCAGGATCGAATTCACTCGCTGATTCTCAGTAGTTAAAGCGCGAACTTACTGACCGGAAAACCGTGTGTCACATCTCGACTACATCCCTACTTATCCTGACTAGGCTTGGGCAACCTAGCGTTATCTCAGCCTAGTACTCCCTTCGGGTGGTATCATTACAAAAAGGCACCAAAAGGGTGCTACAGCTCAATAATTGAGTTTCCCCCCATTTGCCTCAGCAGATATGGTTGCACGTGTGGCTTGGCTCTAATCATTCCATGTTTTGTTTGAGGGTGATGATGCTAGATGGAAGTGACGCACACAACGGCTATTCCCAGTGGCAAACTGTGAAATCTTGCGATGCCTCGTGATTAGAGAGACATTGCTCCAGGTTTTACATGGTGTTCCTCGGATTGAAAGCTTTGATCGTACAAATTGTTTAAAGAAATGGATGAGGCTGACGTGAGAGGCAAAGTGAAGGTTGAACGATTTGTTCAAGAAAAATACATCTTAACAGCGTTCTCGCTGGCCAATGTGCACTCCGTGAGGCATATTCAGTCAAAGAAGAGGGATATAAACAAATAATGCTGTCGATATTCCCCAGAAGTTCATGTTTAAGCGCACGTCATTCGAAAATGAGCGCAGAACTCCACCCACGTACAATCTGCTATTGCTGTACGTTGAATCATATGAAATTTTGAGCGGAATACTTATTTGAGCAAATTCAAAATTGAACATCCGTATTGGGGCACTTTCGGCTGCCAGACAAATTTTACTTCAGCCTAATTGTTTTTGCGTCTCACTAGTCTAAGGATAGAGTGGAACTTGATGAAGCTGTCAAACAGACTATTTCGGTCGTTACTTCTCCCATTCCTGGGTGCCCTCCTGAGTGATGTTACCTACAGAGTGCAGACAAATAAGCGTAGTGCAATGTACAACCCGTATCTCCATCATAGTCCGATTTATTGTTCGATAGCACTTTGGTCTGAGCTCGATCATGGCCAAAAGTAGAGAAATGGTCAAAATCCAATACCTGTGTAAGCCCAGTCCATGTTTGTAGATAATTTCAAGTTCTGAACTTCCCTTTACATTAGGACAACGTTTATCCTGTTGTTTTGTGACGTATTGTGGAACTTTTAAAAGCATTAAGCGTTAAACTTGTCAGTCCCCAAGCAAAATGTATGCCTTCTGCATGCATTGCTACAGGCTTCCAGGAACATAGTTTCACCGCATACAGTCGGTGACCAATTTGAAAGGAACCTTTCACTTGCGGTTCTAAATGGTGCCCTGGGTGCGCTCAAAAATCGGACAGTTTCAGAATGTCAGGCAGATCTGAGATCTTTGTAGAAAGACGCCTTGACTCCATCGACCTAATTTAAGCAGTGGATCCAAGTTGTACTGCCCCTATTGTGGTCCTAAACAGCTTGCCATGAGAACTGATACAGCCATCAAACTTGCCCTCCATGCACCACCGTTAATTTGCCCCCTGAAGTCTGTGCCTTGCCTCCAAGATGGGGACCGCGTTATCTCCAATGCTCCCGGTTGTGGAGGCTGTAAGAAAGACCTGCTGACTGATGTCAGTGTCCTTGTTGTTAACAGTTTCTGTCTAGATTGCCTGAATTTGTGTCTCGAGGTGTCTATGACGAACACAAATTTCTGGGAACAAACTATTCGAAAAATCAGTGATTCATATTCCTCAACTCTGAGCTATCATTCTCTTGAAGGAGTCCCATGTTATTCCGCAGGATGTCGACGATTCCGCGCTGTGATCGGTCGGCGTGTGTGAATCTGCTGTTTGCAGATAGGACGGGTAAATTGCGGAAGAAAAATGCGTTCGAAAATCCATGGGGTTCCTAGAAATACTTGCGGAAACCGGACGGCTAATACACGGCTTACTATGGTGTAGGCAACCAGAGGTACTGTTCCCTCTCTCTCTCCCGAAAACTACACTGATTTGCTACGTGTTAAGTTACTCCTCTAACGGGTAGCTGATGGAATGTTCCGAACCTTGTAGATGCAAAATGGGCTGTGAAGGT
>NW_008752334.1:65732-69712 GCF_000715545.1 Opisthorchis viverrini
CATGAAACAGTTTTGAGTTCAAAGCCTAGAAGTCCCGGAATTTATAAATTTTGGATTCTATGTTCATGTGTTAAATAATTCTCGTATATCATGTTTTTTTAAAGCAGCCAACATTAGTTACGACTCCCTAAGACACCCTACTCCACCATAAAGAATCCCTACAACATGTGTGAACATATATATGGACGGCCTTTCTCATCAGTGACGATTGTTTCGTGCACATCGGCTAACCTAACGCCGTATCAGTAGTCAGTAAATAACAAGGAAGAACGAAATCATTCACGTGATTGAACCTGCCTTTTTGAAGGTCTGTCACACGAGCCATACAAACAATCGATGTTTAGCAAAAATGAGTGAAATTATTCACGTGAGTGGACGCCTCATTTGAGAATTTGTCAATCGAGCAGTCCATCAACACGTGACCACGTGATGCGGTTCCCATGGTTGAACGAAGATTAGCGACATGCACGATAGGTCGAATATTTTATTCTGGGAGCCTAATTAGTGATTGATATCAGACAAACGAGGGAAAAGTCGCCAAGTTTGTGTCCACTGACCGAGTCTGTTTGACCGGGTAGATAGACCATGTATATAAAAAGATGAGCGCTGACGTCACCGTCAGATGATGGATGGTCTACTTTTTTGGTCGGACGGCAGAACTTTTGGCTGATACAATCGAACATCGACGTTCTATTGCATTCTTTGACCTAATATCGGAGCCTATTCTCAGTTGGCATGAAGGAGACTAGTTTCATTACCGAGTGTTCCTCATTTCTCTCGGTAAACCCTTCCCCTGCCTGAACACACTGATTTCTATGTTTACCTCATGTAAACCATAATCACTTGCAATCGCTCACGAATTTCCTAATCTTAACATGCTCAAACAATTTAGACCAAACGTTATCGAAAACGATGGATATTCAATCGGTTCCAAGTATTTTCCACAGTTTCGACAAACTTTTCACGCGCTATTTCGGACCACCCGCGTTACCACGTGCTGTGTGCACACGTGTCACTAACTCAGATAGATTCGCCGTTCCCCATGGGCAACCTTCGGACTTGTGCCATTTCAGGCAGCAATAAAACGGAATTCCCTATAAGTTTAATACTGGGTGTTATTGATAAGTTTCAAGACCCCGCAGTTCTGGTCTCGTCATTTCGCTCTTAACCCTATTGTACAACACAGGCTCCATCTTGTTCGCAAATGAAAACAGAAACAGAGTTTATCGCATCTTTTTCAGCTTCGGACTGTAGCTCGCAAGCATACACCGAAAAAAAAAGAGACAAACCGAATTCCTGTCAGGACGATAAAAATTTGAAGGGGTTCAAACGGAATGTAAGACCGGGCATCATAGGTACGATGCATTTTGTGTGTGTGTAATAATTAGTTCGGCTGTTTCTCATCAGTTAGCAATTTGTCGTCCGGCTGATCGGTGTGCTTCCTTGCAACGTGTCTCCTGAGAATATCTGATCGAGAGCAGACTAAACCGCATTGCTCACACATGTGCTGGCCTTGCTTTCTATGCACGGTTCTTGTATGGCGATCGAAATCTGATTTCTGGCGAAAAGAGGCTCCACACTCCTCGCACTGTTGATGTGCTTCCGCACGGTGTGACCGCATCAGATGCCAAAATAGAATCCTCCATGTCGCAAAGCACTTTCCGCATTTGGGACATGGATTCCCTCTAAGCTCTGATTCTTGCATTCGTTCACTGGATGTTCTGCGGGGATGTTCGTCTCCAGAAAAATGAAGTTGCCTCATGTGATGCTGCAAGCAACACTCATTTCGGAACGACTTTTCGCACCAGCTACCCTGACTACTGACAGCGTTAACATGCACCTCCTCGTGTCTCTTAGCTGCTGACAGGTGACGGAAGGATTTGCCGGGCACCAAACACTTGTGAGGTCCCTCCGGATGTTTTCTTACTCGAGTTATCCGGCTGAGCAGCGCTGGAACTGTCATCATCCACTCTGTGTGCTAACGGCGTCCAGTGTTGAACTGCTGGTTACAGGAACGGCAGTGAAGCAAAATAAGAGTTTCACTAGATTTCTTTAACTGGCGTCCAATAACTCTCAACAAAATAGACATGTGGGCAAGTTTTCATTCTAACGCACACGACATTGCCAGCATATGAGGAAAATTGGAAACAACAAACTGGGACTTTGTGCTGTCGGAAATCCGAGAACAACTGCGCCGCTGTTTCATCCTTATTGAGAATTATGAACATCAGTATGAAGAAAATTGGAAACTTTGTGCTGTCGGAAAGCCGAGAAGAACTGCGCCGCTGTTTCATGCTTATTGGGAGTTATGAGCAGTGTACGTTTCAGGCATCTTCAGAGGGATGTGGACTCCCGCGCCACTAAATAATCTATTAGTGTGTGCACGTGAGGTGGTTACCTATCCACCGGCTTCATGAGTGAAGAGTTTTGGGCTGAAACATGCTTGTGACTTGTAAATCATTCTTCCACTTTCGCTTGTGCAGCGATGAACTTGGGTGAATCATTTGAATAACCCGTCTCAGTTTCAATTATGGATTCCCCAGATTGTAGCCTGACCGGCCCTTGTCATCACTTGTTTAACTGGTGCTCGCAAAATGCCTAGATATTCCCCCGTCGGACTTCAGGGCATCATTACTGGTATCGAGATACCAGAAACCATATAAACAACCTACTGAATACATTTCAGTAGCTAAGTGATTCAAGCAGCTAGAGTGAACATTAATGTCACCGGCACTGAGATAGTACATGCTATAATAGCAACTACGGAGGCTGGAACTCAGCTGAATCAGTTGTTTATAATGTTCTCAGGCAAAAGAATGTGCTGCAACAGGCCGCCTCATGTTTCAGTAGCAAGGTTATTCAAATATCGCGATACATGTATATTCGTAATGTACTACTCATAAGGTTGCTGAAAATCTATTGACTTCCCACGACCGGTTTCGCCCTTCTTGTGCTGTCGATTTTCACGCAAATGTGTGACTGCTGGGTGAATGAATATTTGGCGCCTAGAATCTAAAAACCAATGAACGCTAATACGCCAGTGCTCGGGTACATCTGTTTCAATTTCACGGAAAACACAGAAGGGTGTGCGTACCTACCGCGGAACGTTCACACCATCTAGTCACAAACGTGCGTGTTGCCTTTAATCGGTAGGAAGCTCAGAGTTCCAGCCAAACTCAGATGTGAGCAAATGAAGAGACACATTAAAACAGTCGGCGAATGAGGTTCAAAAGTTGTTTCTTGGTAAAACGTGGAGTGAGACTATGATTGCCCTTGAGCGTTGACAAAATAAGTTATTAATAGCACGAAGCTAAGCTAAGTTTGTGACGTCACTTACGAAAAGGAAATCGGGTATCACAAGGCTCTCAGAGGGATTCTTGATCGCCGGACGATACTTTTGATAAGTAATGTAGATATCAAAGTGGACTATGATCCCGGTATGATCCAGTTGACATTTGACGCCCGTGAGCTTACTACTCCAAAGGGCTGACGACTGTTGAAGACATGTCGAACTCTACCAGTGAGAAGTGGCGGGGTTCTTGCTAGCAAGATGAAGTAATCACGAAGAAAAGCGAAATGAAGACACCGCTGCATTTGTCTGATGACCCTATATACGCGCATACTATACAGATCAACGCATTTCGTTGTAAAACACGCAGATTGCTGGCACATTTTGAGAACCGTATAATTTGCGATATCAAGAGTAGACTCACGATGATTTTTGGCCGTCACATAACTAGCTATATACAACAGCGTCAAAGACAATCCGTTGATACTCATCGAAAAGGGATTTCGACGTGCGTCTAATTCGAGCAGCTATTGTGGCGTGTTTTATAAGTTTTCTTATGGTTGAATGAAGGCCGGTTATTTTTAGGTTATCGACCACGTTCATCAATCCCCCGGTGTCTCGATGAATGAAGCCAAAACCGCTTCATTAACTAATTGGTTTCGGGAGAACACTTCTGGTGTAGTTTGCATTT
>NW_008752334.1:70175-74194 GCF_000715545.1 Opisthorchis viverrini
TGTGGTTTGCATTTTAAGGTTGAGAGCAAATCAACTGGTCGGACAAATGCGTTGGAGAGAACGAATCAGGCCAACTGAACTGAATTATTTTGTCTTCAGGAGGCTAATATCCAGCATTTTGTGCGGACTGTGCATGATCTCTTCTTTAGGGGAAATCTCGTGGCGCAAAGCAAACTCACCTTTAACACACACGTGACTTGTGAGTTATTCCTCCCGAGGGCGGAATCGAAACTGCTAATCTGATGAGGAGTGTTGAAGTTGTGTAGGTTGCAGAGGACACTAAGCAGATCATACGTCACAAACACTCAAACCACGTGACACTTTCTGTCCCACTTGCAACCGTAGCCGACTGTACGTACACCACGAATTCTCATCAATTTTCGTTTACGCAGCTACCAGATCAATGACATTCTGTGGCTACCGGAGAACACCGTGCCTGTCAAAACCGACAACGTGTACACCACAAATTCTCATCAATTTTCGTTTACGCAGCTACCAGATCAATGACATTCTGTGGCTACCGGAGAACACCGTGGGGGCCTGTCAAAACAATGGCACCGATGACGACTTTGGGGAGAACAGAGGACAAATAATGGCCCCGATGACAATGCTGGTTTTGTTGACCTCAGCAACCTGCTTACTGTAAGCCTGCATGTGTTTGCCAAATTTAACCTGCAGCATTGTTGGAACCGTCAGAATTCTGTAACGGATAGTTTGGCTACACGGACGCGGTCATCATTATCACCGAGGTGACACTGTCCATGCTAATTACTGATGGCTAAGGAATAGGCAGTGGGATGTCCACACACCCACGCATCTCTAAACTAGACAAAGCCTGTGGATGATGCCCCACGTAACGATCATATACGCGAACCGCCGATGAACTTCTGATGAACGCGTTTAGTGGGGCGTGTGTACATCGAAAATAATCGATTGAATGTATGAGACATCCTAGCCGTGTAAACCAGACACGTTAATATCTCCTGAGAATGGGTTCGCTAACAGCAAGCTACAGAGCGTTCGCGGACACTGAAAAGGCTCGATTAACTACAGTTAATTACACTTAATTGAAGTTTAACCAGTTGCAAAATTCACCTTGTGCAGTTGCCAAGACTGGCGGTAACAAAACATCTCAAGGTATAATTATCCATGGATGCCGATCCACTGGATACGCAATCAGTAAATAGCTTAACTGGTTTTTCTATGCAATGAAGCCATTACTCATGGCCTCGTGGCTCACTTCGTGACCAGTTTCATATATTTGGTCCTGATGGCTTTGTGGTATGAAGACACGTCGTCTGAATTGATCGATCGAATTGCCTGGTAGAACATCACAATTGTGTTAGGAGTGTATTGCTTGTTTGGTTATGTTTTGCTAGACTAGGAACGAAGATCCTGAATTCGAATACTTCTGTGTCAGGTGATGCTCACCTTTTAGAAGCCGGGCGTCTGTAGTGTAAATGCGACGTAAGTAACAATTCTGACAAAAACCTGGATACGGTAACGGTAATAGCGAAGGTGAAAGTAACCAGTTGTTCTTGGTTCAATATTCCACTAACTTGGTTCGATACTTATTAGTCTGATTGATTGTCAAATTTACGAAACTGGAACCAGTCTTCCTTTTAAGTTGTCTCAGAAGTTGTGATTGAGACAACATATGTGCTATGAAAAGGCGATGATACGTGGGCCATTAATTCGGGTTTGTCGCTTGCCGAGAATTTCGGTGTGGACATCGATTGCGATCTTAGACCCGTCCCATTATGATTGGCCGAAAACCTCAGGTGAGAATAGAAATTTTATTTGGATTGGATTTTCTCTGCGACCAAGATAAACCATTCCAGTCAGGGCGAAACAAATTCAACCGATTTTGATATTCAGTGTGTATTTATTCTTCTGTAGGTCACATTTGATCAATTCGGTGTTGATTAGTCAGTCGTGACATTCACATCTTTATTGTGGATGGTTTTCACATGTTCCTTAAGCACATCCTGACGAGAGTACGTTTTACCACATTGCTCACAAATATATGGAACTTGCGTTTCGTGCTTCGTTCTCATATGCGATCCAAATAATTCCATTTTTGGGAGAACACCTCCCCACATTCCTGGCACTGTGGTTGGTTTCCATCCCGGTGAACGCCCCGCTGGTGGCGACGCAGATTGCTCCAATTTGCAAAGCATTTTCCGCATTCGGAACATGGGTGACCTCTTTCCTGAGATTCTTGCACACTTTTGCTGGATGTTTTGCCTCGCTTGTGAAATCCAAAAATATTGAACCTGTTCATATGTCGCCTAAGATATCGCTTATTCTTGAACGATGTTTTACACACACCGCAATAAAAGTCGGGAGGTGCAGCGTGGACTGATGTTTGGTGCCGCGTAGGCTCAGAAAACGAGGGGAAGGGTTCGCTGCATACTAAACGCTTGTCAGATTCTTCCTGGTCTACTCGTTTGTTCGCACCCTCCGTTCCGTCTTTTGACGACGCTTCGTTTTCGAACGCTGCTTGGAATTTAAAGCGGTGAAGCAAGCGATGTCAGTTTCAATGATTTATCATGAACACAAGAGCGCAAACAGCATTGGAAAGAGACATAGGAACGTTTACTCGAGCCACTGTGTTGTAAGTGCACTATATATTTGTTGACATCTATTTCAACTCTGTTGGTAACCATGAAAAGAGCGAATATCACAATTTGCGCAGTGGTGCATTCTTGCAACCTCCTGATTACCAATGAACGCCAAACCGTTCGATGGCGATCAACCATTCCATGGTCTATACGGCTCACATTAAGGCAACACGCAGTTCCACCGGTTCTTTAAATACAAAGTGAGTTTGACTTGGCTGCACTTCCACCGGCAACTAGATTCGGCAATTTTCAGCTGGAACGAATAAGTAATGCCAGAAAACACTTTGTTCGTAGCATATTGCAGTCTGTCAGCATGACTTTCGTTATGTATTTAACTTAAGAACTTGGTATGGCAAACGCGTGAATACAGCAAGATTCCGAACCAGATAATTTTGTTGAGCTTCTCGGTTCACTGATTTTATTTGTGAATTTCGGTCACACGTTACCTTTTTACCGTACTGAAGATTATCTCTGGAGAGAAGCCATGTTTCATTGTTCTTTCTCCTCAGCTAACTAATAGATTCTGTGGACTCTATTCCTTCCAGAACCTAACTCAGGCAACGCACATGCAACATGTTGGATCTGAAACGTCGTTGTGGAAAAATAATTCCACCGTGACAGCGTCGCACACAAAACACGCCAACACACGGCATGAACATCAAAAAATGATTCATGAAAACGTGAGTGTACAAGTTCCACATCATTTAAATTCAAAAGACTTCAATTTTGGCCACATAACTGCAGTGAACTTCCTCTCCCGAAAGCACTGCATTCTGAAAACCAAATCGACAATATAGCGCTATTTTCACTTGCATGGTTCCTGTCGAAATTCTTCAGGACGTGTTTGCCATAAATTCTCGCTTGCAATCCACTGCGGATTGCCTTCTGGGAGGGAAAGTATCAAGCAAGTTGTCACCAAATGCCGACAATAAAATCTTACGATAGACAAGATATATTTGGATATATCCACGGCAGTTTTAAGCGAGCGCAGTGAGGAATACCCTTGTTTCGTCTTACCATACCCTGCGACAGATTCTAATGGGACGTTTGGATAACAACTTGCGCAAATGGGTGGATAAGGAATACTCAAATAACAATGAAGGTCATCTAGGTACGTTCGATGTGGTCTCTTTGCTCGATGGACAGCGGTTTTGTTATTGAGTGTGACGTGTGTGTCCGACGGTCTTGCCAAACGTCTACTTAATGGGCCATAAAAGAAGTCATCCTAACGGGTACATCTTCTACAGCTGCAGAAATAAATCAAGTTTCACCACCATAAAGTGTGGTATTCCCTGTAGCGCGTAGGATATCCTTAAACTGCATTTTGAATGGAGCTTTACTGCGTCCAACGTTGAAATGATCACATTGCTCATGAACAGCTCGTGGCCGAATGAC
>NW_008752334.1:76656-77971 GCF_000715545.1 Opisthorchis viverrini
TCCACATAAATGCAGTACACTTCCCCTCCAGAAAGCGCTGCATTTTGAAAAATAATAGGCGAAAAATTGATATATTACACGTTTCCTGTCAAAATTCTCCCGGACGTATTTGGCACAAATTCTCGCTTACAACATTTCTGGAAAAAATTTTCCAGCAACTTGTAGTCGAAAGTCGACAATAAAAGCTTACGGTAGACAAGACAAATGCCGATATATTTACAGAAGTTTCAAACAAACACAGTGATGAATCCTTTTTATTCCGATTTGACATAGCCTGCGATAGATTTTTTGGGTAGTTTCGATAAGAACTTGCGTGACTGGATACACAAGCATCACTCAAATAACAGCGAAAGTCATTTAGGTTCTTTAGACGTAAACTCTTAGCTCGCTGGCCAGCGATTTTATAACTGAGTGAGACGTGTTTGTCGGACACTCCGACCACACCTCTATTTAATAGGTCACATAAGAAGACATCTTGACTTTTACGCTTTATACAGCTGCCGAACTAAATCACGATTTAGCCCCTTAAAGTGTGGTATTCCTATTGGTGCGTAGGATATCTGTAGTGTAGCTTTATTGCGCCCAACTTGGAGATGATCACGGGGCTCATGAACAGCTCGTGGCCGAATGACGATCAGTCGCGAACGGTTTATCCTTAAGCTACCAGATTTGAGGGTATCAGTCTCGCTGGAGATTGCGCAAACGTGCACAGCTGACTACCCACAAGATGTGTGAAAGAAGCGGGCGGCTTTCACGCATCATCATCCTTGGTGATTGAATTCACTGGTTCGAGGAATTCTGAAACAAAATTTAAAAAACTCCTCATGCCGACGTTGTACAACGTCTTCTCTAGCAACTTAGTATCTCAGTTCCGATATAATTAGGAAAGGTGAGCAAACCCACACAGCAACAGTTTGGAGCTGAGTCCTTCAAGGCGGGCATTCCAGTCAGTTTCAGGTAGGATGGCTCTTTGTAGGTAGAGTTCTCTAGTATACGTACAGTTGCAAATGTGGACGGACTGGCAACAACTCAAAGCTCACTTAACGAAACCCAGTGTTTGATGTAAGCATCAAGCTAAATCTATTTATTTTGAGATCCTTTGGAGCAGATTGTTGAATTGCGAAATCCCGTTGGTTTCTGAGGAGAAGGAGGAAGTATGCGGCACAATCATTTGGTAGAACAATATATTCAAAAAATGATTTAATATATCATCGGAAATACAATAATGGTGACTCACACAAGAGGGCGTACTCTGAAAACAGACTGCTCAGCTCGTAAACTTGAACGGACAAAAAGACCATGTCGAATGCATCGG
>NW_008752334.1:78044-92379 GCF_000715545.1 Opisthorchis viverrini
GACGATAAAATTTCTAGACATTGTGACACTCAGCATGTAGTTATTCTTCTGTAGGTCACAATTTACCAATTCGGTGTTCGCTAGTGAGTCGTGGCGTTTGTATTATGTTGTGGATATTTTTTACATGTTCCTTAAGCCCATCCTGTCGAGAGCACGTCTGTCCACATTGCTCATAAATGTGTTGGACTTGCGGTTCATGCTTCGTTCTCATGTGGCGGTCCAAATTCCATTTTTGACGGAATTCCGCCCCACATTCCTTGCACTGTTTATGTTTATCTTCCGATGAACGCGCCGCTGGTGTTGACACAGATTGCTCCAGTGGGTCGCCGTTTGGTGCCTCGTAGCCTCTGGCAACAAAGGGAATGACTCGCTGCGTAAAAGACACGCGTTTGTTCGTTTGTTCGGATCTTCCGACTGGACAACAAAGGAACATTTGTCCTCCGTTCCCTTTGTTGACTGTACTTCGTTTTCGATTGCTGCTCAAAATTAAAAGAGGTGAAGAAATCGATGTCAGTTTCAATAAACTTGTATCCCTTGTGTATGCTGACTTTAAACGCTAGAGTGCAAACAGCATTGGAAAGTTCAATCGAGCCTTTGTCTTGTGAGTGCACTTTCTCAATGCTAAAACCTCGGGAAGCACTTCACATCTATTTTATCCCCGCTGGTAACTATGAGGAGAGCGAATGTCACGACTTGCGCACAGTGGTGCATTCTAGCGACCACCTGATGCTGGCTGAACGCCAAACCGTTCGATGGCGATCAGCCCTTCCGTGATTTATGCGACTCAATTTAGGACAACGTGTAGTTCCACCGGTTCTTTAAATACGACATGAGTTTGCCGTGACTACATTTCCACCGGCAACAAGGTTCGCTACTTTTCAGCTGGACTGAACAAGTAATCCGTAGCAAATGATAGTGGGTCAGCATGACTTTGGTTGTGTATGTAAACTGAAGAACTCGGTATGACAAACGGGGGAATACAGTTAGTTTCTTCTGGACCGGATTAGTCTATTGTAGCTGTTGTGTTCACTGGTGTTACTTGAGAATTTTGGTCCCGCGTTAATTTTGCACCAGGCTGAGGATTTTTTCTAGAGAAAAGCCATGTTTCAGTGTTCTTTCGCCTCGGCGAACTAATCAATCTGCGCACCTCTGTTCCTCACTGGACATGTCTAAGGCAACACGGATGCAGGGCGTTGTATCTGAAATTGTGGTGTCGAAAAATAATTCGACCGAGACAGTGTCGCACACGAAAGCGCCAAAACTGGGTATGGACATCACAATCTGTTTCATGCAAAGGTGGGTGTCTAAGCGTAACATCATTTAACTTCAGAAGGTATCAATTTTGGCTACGTAACTGCAGTATACTTCCTTCCCCGCAAACACAACATTCGACAAAATAGTGCTACTTTTGCTTACATGCTTCCTGTGAAATTCTCTGGGACATATTTGGTATAAATTCTCGCTTACACTCCACAGCGGATTGCCTTCTGTGAGTGACATTATCAAGCAACTTATCGTGAAAAGCCGATATCATACGGTTGGCAGGATAATTCCTCATATATTCACCGTAGTTTTTGGCAAATACTGTGAGGAAGACATTTGTATCGCTTTGCCATATCCTGCGATACATTTAAGTGGGAAGTTTGGATGAGGAAATGCACAAGTGGATGAATAGGGGATACTGAGATAACAATGAAGGACATGTAGGTTCTCTAGATGTGGGCTGTAAGCTCGCTGGCCAGCGATTTTGTTATTGAGTGTGACGTGGTTGTCCGACGCTCTGGCAAAACATCCATTCAACGGGCCACACGCGCACAGCAGACTGCCAAAGGATGCACTAAAGAAACAGGCGGTTTTCGCGCACCATCATCCATGGGGATTGAATTCACCGGTTGGAGGAATTCTGTAGCAAAATTTCAAACCCTCCTCATGTCGACGTTGGACGATGTCTTACCCAGCAACTCAGTATCAGGGTTCCGTGATAATTTGTAAAAGTAAGCTAACCAACATGGCATTTAAGTCAGTTTCAGGTAGCGTGGCTACTTGTAGGTAGAGTTCTCTAGTATCCGTACAGTTGCAAATGTGGACGGACTGGCAACAACTCAAAGCTTACTTAACGAAACTTAGTATCTGATGTAAGCATCAAGCTAAATCTATTTATTTTGTGATTCTTTCGAGCAGATTGTTGAATTGCGACATCCCGTGGGTTTAGAGAGGACGAGGACGTATGCGGCACAATCATTTGTTAGAAAAAACATACTCAAAAAATGATTTATTATATCATCGGAAATACAATGGTGGTGACTCACACAAGGGGGCGTACTCCGAAAACGGGCTGCTCAGCTCGTAAACTGGAACAGACAAAAAAGACCATTTCGAATGCATCGGCAAACTTGAAGCTCCCGGTCAAATGTGCGATACTATAGCCCAGATTGAACGGCACATTGAATCGATTGCGGTTCATTTAGATTTGTTTTCCTACAAACAGCTCCTCGGGTTGGGGTCGAGGTGAAATAGATTATATGCTTTGATATCCCCATTGCATAACATTCAAGAGGGAATTCCTTGAGCCTATTGTTTGCGAAAAGAACACTACGTGTTTTATAGTAAAGTCCCTCGAACAGAGGGACTTCCAGAGGGAAGGTATGTTTCATTGTTCTTTCTCCCCAGCTAACCAATCGAAAGTTCGGTGCTGCGCTCACATCAATTCGGGAATCTCTATTTCTCATTGGACGTATCTAAGGCAACGCATATGCAAATCGCTCGAGCTCCTGTCGGGTAGTTGTTGGATTGCAGAATCCCGTGGCACAATCATTTCGTCGAAAAAATGTATTCAAACTTCAACTGGAAATAGAATTTCATATATTCTCGGAAATACATGACTCACTCAAGGGGTTATATGTTTACGCTTTATACAGCTGCCGAACTAAATCACGTTTCACCACCTTAACGTGTGGTGTTCCTACGGGCGTGCAGGATACCTCTAAAGTGCAGTTCAAATGAGCCTTACTGCTTTGAGTTGATCACTCTGCTCATGAATAGCTCATGACCGAATGACGGTTTATCGGGAACGTTTCATCCTTCAGCTATTAACTTGAAGGGTATCAATGGCGCTGGAATTTTTTCAAAACAACTGACTACTCACAATATTCATGGAAGAGGAGTGCGGTTTTCGCGCATCATACAGGGTGATTGAACTCACTGATTGGAGAAATTCTGTAACAAAATTTAAAACTCTCCTCATGTTGACGTTGTGCGATGTCTTATCTGGCAACTTAGTATCTCAGTTCCGAGATAATTAGGAAGACTAAGCAAACAAACACAGTACCACTTGGGAACTGAGTCCTAGAAGGTGGGCTTCCGAGTAGGTTTCATGTTTGATGGCTTCTTCTAAGTAGAGTCTTCGACTACAGTTGCGAATGTGGACGGACTGGCAACAACCCAAACATTATTCAACGAGACCCAGTATCGGAATTAACGATCAAGCTAAATCTATTTTGTATCGAGCACCTGTCGAGCAGATTGTTGGATTGCAGAATCCCGTGGCTTCTGAGGAGAGAGAGGGCGTATTTGTCACAATCATTTCGTCGAAAAAAATATATCCAAACTTCAAGTGAAAAGAGAAGTTTATAACAATGACTAACATAAGTTGGTTTACTCCGAAAACAGGCTGCTCAGCTAATATACTGGAACAGACAAAAAGTCATATCGAATGTATGGACAATCTTGAAGCTTTCGGTCGGATGCGCGATACTGCAACTCAATGTGAACTGTATTTTGAATCGGATGCAATTCATTTAGATTTGCTTTTCTACAAACATCTCCTGGGGCTGGAGTTGGAGTTGGAACAGATTATCTGATCTGATGTCCCAATTACGCAAAATTTGCGGGGGAATTCAGTGTGTCTATCATGTGTGAGAATAAAACTGCGGGTTCCGTCGCAAAGTCCTTTGAACAAATTTAATGACGAGCAAAACTCACAATTACTCTTGGCCTCCATAATATTTGATGTACAGAACTGAGTGAAAAGAAGTTCAACCGTGGTCATTTTCCTTTGGCCCCTTGAGACCAGCCAATGCTGCCCTTTTTATGCCTATGTTTACGATGGTCATGTCGTATTGGAGCGTGTAACCTGAGTTTATTGATCACGGTTATTGATATCATGAGATCCATGTGAGGAATAAAGAACAATGTTTGTTGGTTTTTGTTCAATGAGATCCCCTCCCAATTAACTGGTAGGTGAAATAACTAGGGAGATGTCATTATGCTTTGAAGACCAGATACAATTATGGGAAAAGGTAGTCCGCAACGGACAAAATATCAATAGTTTGTGAAGGATAGTTTCGATGCCCCTATCACTCCCCTTAGAAAGCTCATTAGAAGAAAGCTCAGTAGGACGCTAGAATGGAGCGATAGAGTCGACTGCTTTCTGTCTGTCGACGGAGTAAAGAGGTGCATGATCGACTGCAATCGCGGAATCACATGAGCACCATGCACTTTCTGATAATCTCTGACATCCGAGCTCAAGAGAAGGATTGGACTCGGACACCCGGAGGAGTTTGAAATATACAAACAGTATAGATTTTGGAATGATTGACGGACTTGATGTAGGGGGACGAAGGTGGCCAATTCGCACTCATTTGAGCGAAAACCGGGCTTGGAATAACGTAGAATTCATTGTTACTTAGGTTGAGCAAGCATATATTGGTAATACCAGGACATCCTCGAATAGAACAGTAGGAAACCAATGTGGCTTTTTGGGCAGTTACATGTATTCCACATTAGAAACACATGGGACTCAGAGTCTCGAAATCCTCAGGAAGGAGGAATTTAAAACCCGAAATTAATATGGTGGAGAATCATAGGTTACAAAAGACGGATTCCTGATCAGTATCTCCATTCAACGTTATTCATCATTCGGAGGGTTTACATTATGAATAGCTTATTTTGTGACTCGTCAAACAAGTGTGGCCATCGGATGCCCGTGTGATACATTACCGACGGAGATAGCATATTGTACGTAAGTGGAGTTCTTCGCAGCGAATTATAAAAGCCATTACTGTCAAACGCATCTGCGTTGGTCATTGCGCTCTTCCTGGACGGGCCATATCAGTGGTTAGGGACATTGTCAGACATGGCCGTGTCACGCCCTGAATGACGTTCATTCATCCAAGTTATCGCCTTCAACGCAAAGCTCCCTTCCCAATCCTACACTTTAGAGTCCACCTACAGTGCTGTAATTTATCACCTCCCACATCCGATGCGAAGCTCCCGATCACACCTCCGGAAATCATCGGTGAAAAATTTGTGGCAGCTACAACCTGTGTAAGATTTTCCTTTGGCCCCTTGAGACCAGCCAATGCTGCCCTTTTTATGCCTATGTTTACGATGGTCATGTCGTATTGGAGCGTGTAACCTGAGTTTATTGATCACGGTTATTGATATCATGAGATCCATGTGAGGAATAAAGAACAATGTTTGTTGGTTTTTGTTCAATGAGATCCCCTCCCAATTAACTGGTAGGTGAAATAACTAGGGAGATGTCATTATGCTTTGAAGACCAGATACAATTATGGGAAAAGGTAGTCCGCAACGGACAAAATATCAATAGTTTGTGAAGGATAGTTTCGATGCCCCTATCACTCCCCTTAGAAAGCTCATTAGAAGAAAGCTCAGTAGGACGCTAGAATGGAGCGATAGAGTCGACTGCTTTCTGTCTGTCGACGGAGTAAAGAGGTGCATGATCGACTGCAATCGCGGAATCACATGAGCACCATGCACTTTCTGATAATCTCTGACATCCGAGCTCAAGAGAAGGATTGGACTCGGACACCCGGAGGAGTTTGAAATATACAAACAGTATAGATTTTGGAATGATTGACGGACTTGATGTAGGGGGACGAAGGTGGCCAATTCGCACTCATTTGAGCGAAAACCGGGCTTGGAATAACGTAGAATTCATTGTTACTTAGGTTGAGCAAGCATATATTGGTAATACCAGGACATCCTCGAATAGAACAGTAGGAAACCAATGTGGCTTTTTGGGCAGTTACATGTATTCCACATTAGAAACACATGGGACTCAGAGTCTCGAAATCCTCAGGAAGGAGGAATTTAAAACCCGAAATTAATATGGTGGAGAATCATAGGTTACAAAAGACGGATTCCTGATCAGTATCTCCATTCAACGTTATTCATCATTCGGAGGGTTTACATTATGAATAGCTTATTTTGTGACTCGTCAAACAAGTGTGGCCATCGGATGCCCGTGTGATACATTACCGACGGAGATAGCATATTGTACGTAAGTGGAGTTCTTCGCAGCGGATTATAAAAGCCATCACTGTCAAACGCATCTGCGTTGGTCATTGCGCTCTTCCTGGACGGGCCATATCAGTGGTTAGGGACATTGTCAGACATGGCCGTGTCACGCCCTGAATGACGTTCATTCATCCAAGTTATCGCCTTCAACGCAAAGCTCCCTTCCCAATCCTACACTTTAGAGTCCACCTACAGTGCTGTAATTTATCACCTCCCACATCCGATGCGAAGCTCCCGATCACACCTCCGGAAATCATCGGTGAAAAATTTGTGGCAGCTACAACCTGTGTAAGACAAGTACGCGGTTCTTGCAGCTGATGATGATGAAGATGATGATGATGATGATAATGATGATGAGGATGATGACGATGATGATGATGAGGATGATGATGGTGATGACGACGATGATGTAATTCAGGAACATAACAGCTGCACAGAAATGCGCAAGACATCTTCGGACAGAACGGTCGTAAATCAATGCGGCTTTTTGGGCAGCTGCAACATTCTTTTCTATCATACACCATCAAACGAAGTATTCCTCACAGATTGCGTCTCACGTGACACCTAAAACTATTCATATGATGCATATTCATAAGATTCATATGATTCGTATGATGCATATGATGCATTACCCAACGCACTATTGGGTTGCTGTAAACCTATCGGCCCTCACCAATGTTGGCAAAGTTGAAGCGACTTCTAGGATATCCGCCCAAATTTATGCTAAAACTATCCAAGGTCTTAAGAAGTTCTTAAGATTTCTTCAAACACGGCTGCTCAAAACCTGGCATTTTAGCACACCATCATTGAGCACAAAATTCGGCAACGCGAGTGTTTCGGACGCGTGTGTGAAGGATTGCATTTGATTGTCGAAGGCCTGGTATCGGTATCAGGCCATTAGTGGGTGCAAATTACGATGTGCAAACCAGGGGCAATCAGAAGACCTGTCGAGTTCAACGACTAGACC
Source organism: Opisthorchis viverrini (assembly GCF_000715545.1). Classification (NCBI taxonomy): domain Eukaryota; kingdom Metazoa; phylum Platyhelminthes; class Trematoda; order Opisthorchiida; family Opisthorchiidae; genus Opisthorchis; species Opisthorchis viverrini. Next base: position 85,333 of record NW_008752334.1, read on the forward strand.
ACAGAAACAGACTGATAATGTGTGAGGTAAGACCAGCTATCATCCTCTCCGATAAAAGAATACCCATCGCATCAATCCGGTAATCACTAGCGCCTGGAGGACCGCAAACGACCAAGGGGAATGCTGCAGGCTGCACCTGAAATCCAGTTAGTGACAGGTGGAACTGAAGCGGTACACAGGGTGACAGATTGTGCCGGTCCGGCATCAGCCGCATACAGAGAGAGTTTGTTAAAAGGGCTGACCTATCACAGGGTTAGATGACATCATCCACGCGTACCAGAACACCGCAGACCCAAAGGGACTGGTGGATAAGCTAATGAATGCCTGCTTGTGTCATCCACGAGCAACTGATGCTCGATTCCAACTTCGTTCAGCAGATTACTGGCTACCGACCCATGTTCGGCTCTGAATTAGCTCAGAGGTGACAGAACTTGCCACTGCATCAACTAAGTTCACGCTCTCGGCAACAGATCTGGTCAGAGTATGCTTTCTATCATGCGTTGTGGTCTGGCTTATCTATCGGTCACTATAAAACTACCATGTGCTGAAGTGCTCTTTCGTCGACACAGCTCCCAATTGCCAACGGGCTCGAGGATCCACCCCAAGTCTGTCCACTTTGAAAGCCATTACAGTTAGGGCACATGTTCACATCAGATTGCAAACGGATATATATGAGGCCCGGTTAACATTGTGGGTCAGTCACGAAACACAAGTATCTCATGTTGCGCTAACCGTCGATGGTGTATGCCTACATCCGTAGTTGCCGATGGTTGACGTTTCGGCTGCTCCATTTTCCGTTGCAACGAAGCAGACTGGCCTATATTTGCCGATAGCCCACGGTCATCTCTAACTATTTTGGAGCAGTTCATTTGTGTCACTCATTACTCACGGATCTTATGAGCATTTCGCACTTGTCAAACGAATGAATGTGTAACGACTTCCTCCTTTATCGCTTACAATGCATCTTTTTTGCCGTTCCAATGACCAATGATGGATTCACTCGTATCTCGTTGCGTTACTGTTCTGCTGAGTACTACGTATTCACAACTCGCTCTCGCTCTATCTTTTGATAATTGAATGCTAAAACCAGTGTCCTTATCGGTGATCGCTCCCACTACAATCGTACATAGTATTTAGGTTCGTCGATAGGGAAATTTCGAGATCACTTTCCGAAATTGTTTAACGTATGAAAGAGCAGTGCTGTCTCGTGCTGGACCCCTCGATGAATTCCTTCTTGGCTTAATAAGCAACTTGGCGGTTGTACGTTGAGTTCATTTAAAATTTCGAATGTAGCTGGGTCCATGTTCATTGGTTTTGTGTGATAGTATCCCTACGTGTGTGACACGTAAATGAAACCGAGGGTTCCACCTAGGAGAGCACTTTCAGATATTTCGTTCCTATGATCTCACGCACGTAGACTACGTATTGCGAATTCAGAAACCGAGGGTGTGCGAATCGAAATATGATGATCGAAATATTGGTGGACGTTTTAGGTTGATTCGAGCACTGGTAGGTTTCCGATGCAGTGGCGCCAAAAACACACGGTTGCATAGCACAAGAATGCTCAACAGAACGAAGAAACTATCAGATTTGTATAAGGTTTATGAAAGTATGAGCCCATAATTTCCAAACCGTTAGCACGTTTGCTTAAGAAACTATCAGATTTGTATAAGGTTTATGAAAGTATGAGCCCATAATTTCCAAACCGTTAGCGCACACGTTTGCTTCCTTGAACAGTTCATTCTCCAAGGTTATTGCTTTTTCCAAAATGAATCCCGTTTGACAGTTACTACTGTGTTACGTACATGTGTTGCCCCCAGTTTGCTAATCGCTCGACTCGGTTAAAAGTCGAAGCGAAAAAGGATGCCGCGTACAGTGAACGAGCAACGCTCACAGGAAATGAGGCAATAGTTTCAGTTTAGAGAAGGAAAGCAATTCGCGAGTCATTTGGTTGAAAGTATTCATCTGGGCGAACGCGGAGTCCTGCAATGGGTACCTGAGATGGCGAAGGCAGGGAAAGATGTCTAAAGTTGAGAAGTAACTGAACTGACTGTGTAGCCGTTACGGATCTTGTTAACGCAGAATATGCGTTAGCAGCATCTTGTTTCTGCAGACTGTGTATTCAGTTATCTAGATACGTTCCTACGAACCCATCGGGATCATTCGTCAAACACGAATTTACTCGGTCTTACCCACGGCTGTGGCAAGTGTTAGCAGTGCGTTGAAACGAAACGGTGACTGATACACAAATGAATGCTAATGAGAAAAACCCAAACTTAATTATTTTATAAAATATATGAGCAGTGCTTTTGTAATGAAATTTTTACATTCAGCAAGAGGCGTTCCAAACTACTCGGGTATTTGTCTACCGATGTAATTTGGACCGCTGCGTCAAACTCTAAGCTACTGTGTCATACCCACGGCGGTGGCAAGTGTTATCAGTGCGCTGAAACGAAACAGCGACTGAGTGTTAATAAAAAAAACTCTAAGTTTATTATTTCGTAAAATATACGAGCGTTCCAAACTACTCGGGTATTTGTCTAGCGATGTAATTTGAACCGCTGCGGTGCAAAATATTTTCCAATCGAAATCTCACCTGGCAAGTGAGGTCAGTTGATACTGCTAATCCGCGCAGCATCATACGGAAATTAAACAGCCGTGGGAATCTTCTGGTTAGCCGGAGAGTTCTGAATCTGAGATCAGCAATGCGAATAACCCTCACATTGAACTAAGGCTCCTTCATCTATTAGTAAATGAGACCACGCCACATGTTGACTGGTGGGTGGACTGATAGGTTCTTGAGGGAAAATTCAAGTCCTTTCGCAAAATTTATCATTCTTCTGAGCTACTCATTTGTAGAAACGTTAAATGGTGACAGTTATTCTCGGGTATGGAATGAACTAGTTCTGTTCTGTTCACCATATTGAATAGGATATGTTCCAAATTCTCTAGGTCCAAGTGTTGACTCCAGTCGGCTGGTAAGTTTGAAGAACTCGTCTAAGTTGCGTGCATAACAATTAGTTTAGTAGATTAGTTTTTGTTTACTTTGAAATTTTGCCTAATGGGCTTCCAAACAAGGCATCAACCATCTGAGGCAGCTCGGTCGACAACATATTGACTCACCTCTTGTTTTGGCCAACATGTGTTTCGCTTACTGAAAACCCAGTCACTGCTGAGTGGGCCTTGTCACGGAGAGATATGACAAATCAATAAGCAGACTTAATCCGTGATAACCCTGTCATGAAACGAGAAGGCTACCAAAATGCTGCTCCATTTCTTGTCGATCACCTTGTTGCCGTGTCTCGAATTTTGATGGTAGCGCCTAAAGTACAAGTTTTCGTCTTGCCTCGCAGTTGATTCGCCAAGCAGATTAACCATATTTTTTCGACCAAGCTGAAACGGGTGAGAACCAAATCAAATTTCACTCACAAGGCCCTGCTTCGTCTTAGCCGCAATCGATTTCTGCTTCATTTGAGCCGCTTTCTATAGTTTACGAATATAGTAACTGAATCCGATTGGAAGTTGATGGGATCCGATGTCAGGGGACATCCAGATTGAGTAACCTTTTCTCGGTTAACTAGATTCTCGAACTAGAATGGTTGAAACATATATCCAAATTGCGGCGCTTACGTGCGATGTTATCCAGCTCAGATCAAATCATGCACGATACATCAGATAACTTTCCATCGAAATATAAGCGTCGTTGCGTGCCAATTAAACGACGTTGCTACAAAACTGTCTAAAGTATCTGTCTGCCACCACACTGCACTGAAGGGAGAATTTGCGGTGATACCGGCGGAGATTTTTTGTCTGAATGCTGGCTTTTGATGACAGCCCGAGAGTGTAAACAGGCAACGATTAACGCCTCGCCTGAGTGAGTCCTTCATGGACGTCTCCAGTCGACTATCAACGGTTATCGACTCATTCAAGGACCCTCACATTCGCTGACTTGGGACGATACCGAAACCTATACATCCTGGCGGAGTAGTGCCAACAAAATCCAGTGGACAGTAGTGAGGCAGCCCCTTTGACCGCCATGCTTGCATCATGATGAAATGTGACTGTTACATAGCACATTTCCGTGTCAAGCTAGTCTAGTGTGTGAGAAATTGCAGCTTGATGTCTCATTGCTTCAGTATGCGAACAATGAAACAGATCAACCACATTGAGACAAACAGAAAATTGACACCAACGTACCCAGGAGGAGAGAGTTGATAGGGTTTGAGGCATAACGGTCCAAAAGTAGGCAAAATAAAGGAAGGTGGATGTCAGCAGTAACTTGTTCTCGCTTGTTCATCATTTTGTATGTGGCGATAAATTTGACCGGGTTGATGGCATCGGGAAACATGTGAATGATAGAATTGTTCGCTGTAGGTAAGCTGATGTGCTGGCATGGAACGCGTACAATGCCCGGAGAAATTTTGGATCCTCGACCGGATCTTTTGTCTCAAAAGCCTGTCTACAGGGCAGCAAGAAATACAAACATCTCGCTAGGCGTTTTCAGCCCGCCAACCGAGAGGGTTTTTTAGTTTGAGAATTCCTCACGGACATGCTCCACTATAGCTTAGTGATTCACGAAGGCTGTCAAACCGTCGTTCAGTCGTATGGACCGCTCTATTTATAATGATTGGTCACCACGGCGGGAACATTAGCCTTGAAGATATTCAACATTTTTGGATATGATTCTGCCACGCTGTACACCCAAGTAAGTCTAAGCCACGAAATAGGAGACAAGTTATCTAACACTGTTTAAAATTCGTTGACCACTTTTTGCCTCCTTGGAACATAGATTCAAATGGCAGTGGAGATATATCTGCGATAGAATTGGTTAACCAGGCTCTCATAGCTTTTTCACATACATTACGACACGCATCCCCGGGACAGCAGAGCATGGCAGAACACAACTTTGCCGATTCATCTGTGTGTTGTGCTTGATATGAGACCCAATTTAGGGTTCGATCTCCACTTATCACAACGCGATTGCCCATTTGGTTATTCTGGATCTGTGCCCATAATTTCTTGTTTTTGACCTGAACATAAACCGTTCTTTGACCTTGTCATCACACGTGCTGTTTGAGTCAACGCATGGTTTCGCTATCTTGTAAACACGTGGCTTTCAGTGACTGCGGACTTTGGGGTCCGTTAGAATTTGCAGTTCCTAAACCAAAGTACAGATACAGGCATAGTCTATATATAGTTTATATATAGTTTATATATTTTTACTATTGTATTATTGTATTTCTAGTGCCGCATTTGTAGGTAAACCTCAATTCGAACGGCTTGGCTTTTGGGTTACGCGCGTAACTCAACGTGTTCCAACAGCTTGCTGGGGCAATCTGTAGAAGTTGAGTTTGTCTACTTCTCGGCAGGCTATGCAGTATGGAATGGATGTCCACTTTGAAAAAAAATAGAGCAATAGAAAGACATTGACCAAAAAAAGTAGAATGGTCGAAAACCATTTTATAGATGTTCCTCACTTGTTTTTTTGGGGTCTCGTTCCATCAGTAAGGAATATTCTGCCACCCTATTTTTGAACATTGTCTTGGTTCCTTTCTCCTTCTGATGCATCCGTTGCTGCGTTGCTTCATCTGATCTGTGAGGGTCGAGTAGAAACCCTGTGATCAGATCCAATTGCAGTCTCCGTGTAATGGCGTTCTTGTCAATGAGTATATAAACACTGGGGCCACAGCTGAATACAAGTCCTGCTCGCTGTGTGCTGAAATACAGTGTCTTCCGATATCAAATGCTTATAAGCTTTCTCCAGTCCGGTTCGCCGGTCCACCACTTGAATATTATAAACCCGGATTCCTCTCCAGGTTTGGAAATTAAAAGCATCATCTTGTCTGCATTTATTTTCGATTTCATCACTTCGTGAATGCCAAGTGATGATAACCGATAGTTTCAGTCAATTGCCGGAACCATCGTCTAGTACCTTCTCAAACGACTATAGCACAAATGGTCATGGGACACTCCGGCGTGAGATAATCGTTTTTTAAAGAAAAAACGGTTACGTTGATTGTCTCCATCCTAATACTATTGACTGCGTTTGACTCGCACACTGAGTACGTTTGAATCTTGTATCAGAATGAATCATTTTTCAAGCTTATATCACGCAACAGTTTCTGACAGCCTCTGCAAAGACGGAAAATTTCCAATGAGATTCCTGGAGTTACAGTCCAATCCGACTTTGGAACACCATAATTAAGCCAGAAAAACCGGAAGGAAAGTGGACTGTTATCAGACGGTTTCGAAAAATACATTAGTATTTCTGATTCTTTCCATCAATGGGAGCTCAGTCATTTCATCCTAGTTAACACCTAGTGTGAACTGAATTTTACCAATGTGACATCAAACGCTCCAGTTTGCCGAACTCACCGATACCTTTAGAGGAAAGATGTAAAGAAAAGTTGAATTTTCAGAAATGACGGGCACTGTTTAAGTCAGATCGTGTCATGATTCTCCTAGTTATCAAGATTGAACTTGATCTGAAAACTTAGTGCGAAGGAATGTATTTGTTTAACCGCAAAATTCACTTGTCCAAAGGAAGTCGCTCTTCGTTTGCTTGGTGATAGACCCTTAAGGTGTTCTTTTTAAATCTGTGTACGCTTATATATCTCGCAATAGTGTTTGGTGGTGCACTGATTCATCGAACTTTATCGCTCAGTATTTGAGTTGACACTAAGTACACTGCATCAAGGCAACTTGCGACGGCTATACACATCCCTGTGTTTGCGCGACACAACCACGGCATTATCTGCGACAGTCGAATCATCTTGTGGCGTGAGGTACCACAAAGTCTTGTGGAAGAACTCTATGTAATCCGTCCTCTATTCCTCATTTTTGTACAGGTCCTAGACAACAATACGAGCAGGTTGAGTTCACACTTGAAACTGTTGTCAATTCGGCGTTATTTTCTTCGGGTAATTTATTTTTCATTGCCATCAAAACTGTAAGACACGATTGTTACACGTTTTTATATTTTCATCGTATAAGGACATCCTGACGAGATGTAGGCTAGCTTCTCTGGCGGACGCCAACCTAAATGGA
>NW_008752334.1:94189-94368 GCF_000715545.1 Opisthorchis viverrini
CTGACTTCCGTTTTCTTACGGTTTGGTTGGTACAGCTTGTTTAAAAACTGTCATACGTCTATGAGAATTAAGTTCCGCACGTATATTAGTATAACCAGACAAACTAGAAATCTAGAACTCAGTGCAGCGTAACAAACAGCACGTATGTATTCGAATTGGCGTATGACAGTTTTTAAACA
>NW_008752334.1:95163-95797 GCF_000715545.1 Opisthorchis viverrini
TTGGGATGAACTCGTTGAAATGCATCACAAGTAACTGGCCACGGATACCATTGTGAAGACTTGTTAAAAATCGTATGTACACATTTAGCAAAATTCGTAGCAGTATACTTGACTTCAGCATCCAGTTCCGGCTACCAGCAAGACAAACGGGCAAGGGATTTTATTTTGTCAACACTCAGATGACCAGAGTTGGAACTCGCAAGAACGGCCGCTTGCTGAGTTGGTGGAATGACAAATCTATCCTCAAAACACAGCAAACCATCCGGAGTAACGGACAGCCTTCGAAGCGACAGAAGAAATGGGAAATTGGCGTCATTCTTGCTGCCTCTAGCCCCGGCGCAGTGCAGAAGTGCAGAAAAAATGGCAGATGCTTCTGGTTCAGTCTGAGAATATCCACATTCGTCTTTTGAAAGTTGACGGGAAATGCAGATCACTGGTCTGCCACACTGTTCAAAGATTTGCTGCTATTCCAGTGGGAGAAGCAACCGTAATGATGGTCGAATGATGTTTGGCGGAAAATGGCTTCGAAACAGCTCAATTCTGAAGAAAACCAAGCAGTACTCGCTACGTCTTTTCATGGTCGGAGGACCAAGAAAATTGATTAGCAGATATAACATCAAACAGGCAACTTGCA
>NW_008752334.1:106625-107894 GCF_000715545.1 Opisthorchis viverrini
TAGTAATCATGGTCTGCACACCGACACTTTGCTCCCACGGTCCAAAGGGTTGCTGGAGTTCAAATTACTTGTCTATTGCAGTGGTTGCCAGCCGTTTGCTGATTCGAACTCACAGAGCTGTTTCATTGACTTGAAGTTCCGTCTGTATTACATAAACATGTGGTAGCTTGGTAGCGTGTCATCTGGCTGATCTCGTGTCAGTCATGTGCGCTTTATTACGTTGCACCATGGTGTGTTCGTACTCACCCCACTCCTCTGATATCACGGGTGATTTGCCCATCGCCCGTGTTTCTGAGCGTGGCCCTTACTTGGTGAGAATCCATAAAACAGCACTGCTGTTTTCTGTCTGTCGCTGCTGATTTGAACGTCCCTCGGTTGTCATGTAGCTGGTAGCGCCACGAAATGCAACCAGAGCACAATGTCCTTTCGTCTGACTTTTGAAAATAAGTGCATCGGGTAGCCTGGAAAGCTGTTAGTACATTCGTCGTACACGGGGTTGTTCCACCCCAAGTTGAATTCATCTGCCAGAGCTAACACGCACTCGGTCGTCTTGCTCCCTGATATGTTCGCATACAAATAACATAGGAACCTCCATCAACTCTAAACACAAGTTAGTTGTGGCTACCGTTTTCTGTTTTTTTTTTCCACGTACTACTCGTCAGCCGTTTGCTGATTCGAACTCACAGAGCTGTTTCATTGACTTGAAGTTCCGTCTGTATTACATAAACATGTGGTAGCTTGGTAGCGTGTCATCTGGCTGATCTCGTGTCAGTCATGTGCGCTTTATTACGTTGCACCATGGTGTGTTCGTACTCACCCCACTCCTCTGATATCACGGGTGATTTGCCCATCGCCCGTGTTTCTGAGCGTGGCCCTTACTTGGTGAGAATCCATAAAACAGCACTGCTGTTTTCTGTCTGTCGCTGCTGATTTGAACTTCCCTCGGTTGTCATGTAGCTGATAACGCCACGAAATGCAACCAGAGCACAATGTCCTTTCGTCTGACTTTTGAAAATAAATGCATCGGGTAGCCTGGAAAGCTGTTAGTACATTCGTCGTACACGGGGTTGTTCCACCCCAAGTTGAATTCATCTGCCAGAGCTAACACGCACTCGGTCGTCTTGCCTTCTGATATGTTCGCAAACAAATAACATACGAAACTCCGTTGTGCTCTAAATACACGTCAGTTACGGCTAGCGTTTCCCGCTTTTTGCCACGTTCTACTCGTTGTAATCTCACACACAATCTCAACTTTGGCTCCAGTTAACG
>NW_008752335.1:0-4316 GCF_000715545.1 Opisthorchis viverrini
AGCGTTGATTTTATTCTTCGTAAACGATATGCTGCACACTTGTGAAAAATGGGAGGCAATTTTCTTACAACTTGAACGAGGTCCACTTCGCCTGGGGAGTGCAGGGTCCGGGTCTGAGCACCGAGGCCGAATATTCAAATTGATATTCTTACTCACCTACTCAAGCAGTGTAATTAGTTCGTTATTATTCGTTTGATGTTTCCATGCTTAGAAACTATCATACAAAAAATAGGCGAAGATCATACACAAAGTTGTGACATTGGAATCATTTTTCTAATTCAAGAATGCATGAAAGCAAAGCGGTATACTCTCGTTCTCGGAGAATTGTCGCCGCAACATTGTTTTTCTTTCGATGTAGAGCTCTCAGACATGGCCACTGACAGTAACTAGCCTCCGACTTCTTTGAGTCCCCGATCAAACGGGGTCATCACTGAATCAACGTCAGGGTAAGAAAACGAGTATTTGGTGCACAGCAGAGATTGCAGTGGAGCAAATGTGGTGGTAGGAAAGGGATTTCAGGAGTTCTGCAAATGGTGGTGTGAATCTCCTTGCAGGACAAAGCAATAATCCCCTGGCTATAGCATTGCGATATCTCCTCTCGTTGCGGGCACAAATGTGGATCTGAAAATACTTAAATAATTCAAAATGATATCCTTGCTCACCTACACAAGCAGAGTGAGTAGTTCATAGTGATTCAGTTGGTTTTAATGACTAGGACTTATCATATTCACAGAATAATAAATCAACATCCACACGCAAGGCTTTCGAGACAATTTCAAATCACTTGTGTAACAGCACAATCTGAGCGCCAGTATCAGTTTCATTGTATTCAAATTTTACTATTTCTCCCGCCCCAGATATATGTGCAAATCCAAATTATTTTTTCATACTCTGGCTGAAACACGCCTGGCTCTAATTGTATTCTACAAATTTGATTCCGTGAGTGTGCTTCAGAATTTCATCAAATCACCTCTAATCTGCTCCATCTATCAACTTCCTTCCAATACCGGAGTACATGCCATATCTGTGGCTATCTCTTTTGGGTCTCAGTGATGCCTCTTGATGTCCTGAGGACATGCTTTGGCACAAAGGTATGACTTCCGGAGAAAACAAACGTTTTTAAACATGGTTCTCTGAACTGGGGGCTGCTCTATGAGCCAACCAGTTCCTAATGGGCTCCGCAATGTCACTGCAGTTTTTTCTCAAGGTTTGTTTTGTCGTCCCACCTTGTTCCTGCGATTTGCCGACGAGTTTCTGCGTCACTTTTCAAAAGTGTAACAAACCCTGACAATCTTCAAAAATGGTTTTAGTCAGAATAATTAGTTCGTCAATGTGAAGATCACGTCTACATAGTCTTTGCGCAATACGATATAACTGTGGGAGATCACGTATAATGAAACGGTAAATGAAAAAATCTTTCAGACAGTAAGGGGTGAGGTTTGAAATGTTGCCCCATTCCAGACAGGAGCAGTCAAAATGCCAGTATTAGGTCTGCACCGCGGACCCTTCGATCAATAAATTGACGCACTAATCACTGAGCTATCTCGCACTATGTAGTGACAACGCTCTTCCATCAATAGAGCGCATCTGATGGCTGTACCGAGATTTCCGTTGCGGATGTAAAAACACGGCGGGGACCGATGTGAATGATACGCATCTGTCGTTTTTTTAGCACGACCGGTCCGGGCAAAATATGGCATTTTAAGTTCTTTCCGTCTTGCTCAATCTTACGTCTCCTATTTTATGTGGCGTAAGGCTTAAGTTACGTTAGTTAACTTGAAGCCTAGAAAAACTATGTCAGTTCGCAATATGCTGGTACAGGAAATGTCGATTAAGCCAACTATCGTGTTAGTGTGTATGGCGTTTTTGCTTCCTCGAGAGCTGCAACATTGTGATGAGTTATCCATGGGACACAAGGGAGTTTTCTTTTGCAACAAGACGAATGAACCAACTCATCATTGGGCAGAATTCTAAAATGCGTTTAACTTCACAATCCAGCTGAAGAAGTCCTGTATATATTATCGTCACCATCTACTGCATGGTATCAGTGTTTAACACCGAGGCTACACTGCCGTACAATCATGGTTTATTTGAAAGACTTATTGTAGGGAAGAGAGGAAAGGCGGACAGGGAAAGCGCCAAGTGCTAGCTTATCACAATCATTCCGGGATGCTTCCACCTGTAGACATTCATTCAGGCGATCTGGATGGAAGGTGACTACAAAAACGCCACTGACTATATTTGGCAGCCGTATATTGTACTGTCTCCAACTAGGCACAATAAGTAGCACCCAAAGCAACCGAAGGTTTCGTGATCGTCTTCATACTCCTGTGCCAGGCTAAAGGCTGGCCACGCTGTTCTGCAACGATGGCCCAAATTACGCGGGAAGGCTGTCCCAAACAACGCCACATCTGGTCCTGAACGCATTCTACAATGGACGTTACCGTTGCAGAACCAAAATAGGTACTTTCCGAATGCCACGTTACTCCGACACCAAGTCACACGAGCAATGGTTCTGAGACGATTGTCGAACAACTGAAGACGTCTAGGATACGCTGCTCGAATAGGCCAAGTCTTACAGTCATGCACCAAAGCAGCACTGCTGTAACGTGATACACACTTAACCTCAGATTCAGGGATAAACAATTCTGGCGACACAGGTGTCTCAAATTAGCAAAAGCGGCCCGATCCTTGCAGACTCGTGCATTCTTCTCATCTGCCAGACTACAGTCAGAATTAATACAACTTCCAGTATACGTAAAACGCCCCACAAATTCCAGCGCATCTCCCTGGAGTAAGTGGCGAGTTACTGCACGTCCACCGGCATGAATCTGCACTTTGTAGGTGAAATGTGCATATCAAAGGACGGGATGACTTTGGTCAGGTCATTGAGAAACATCTGCACCTTCTCTTCTTTGAACCCGAGAACATTGTCTTCTGCATATTCCAGATCGACAAGGTTTCCTTCGCAGGTTTTTCGAACACCAGGGTTCTGGAAACCCTTCAACGTTCGTCACATTATTTCGTGTCCGTCTGTGTGACACCCTTTCTGACTCTTTGTCTGCAAATGTGTTTGTGTACGTTGGGAGGTGTGTATGCTGTTCTCCCGGAAATCCCGGTAACTGTCTAGCAGTTCACGACCGCCTTAACCAAAATACACCAAGCATACGGGGATCGCCGTAGGCACAACCCGGAGTGATACATATTTCAGATTTGTGCAACAATCGTCATAATTCCCATTCCCTTGATGCTGTAGACCCTGCGATAGCCGAAAGTACTGGAAAGTACAGCAACTAAAGTAGTGTCCATCTTAACAAATCCGATAAAATGTTAACTATGGTAAGTCCCTTGAAGCATTACCGATGTAAAGGTGATACTACTGATGGGGAGGCACGCGAGTAACATGTGTTGTTCGCGTTTATTGAAAAAATGAGATACTTTGCGGAATTCGCGGAGGCATTTAGTAACATTTGCTTGGATGTCACCGACTAATGAGTGGAGTCAATGAATCCCTAGGAACGTTCAACAAGACTCGTTCGGGAGAAAATCGGTGTCCAGCTTTTTTTTAACTAAGATGCAGATTAGAATTTTGCTTCCCTGTTCAGTGGTCTGTAACCGGTGAGTTTGCATTTCGGAATCAATAACTCTGCGGAGAAGTCCTTCTTCCTTTCATTTGGTGCAGTGTTCATGATAAGGATGAGGATACTCTGGCCGCAACCCTTTGAGCATGGAGAATTTCGGACGTTACTGGAGGACTTTGAGGGGGTTGAGGAAGCTGCCGCCTGAACCCCGACCAGGGTTAGTTGGAAGCGCTGAAGACGACCGTCAAGGGCCAGGCGGAGGCGGCCTTGGATGCGGCCAGAGAAGGCCCTCAGAAGATGAACTGGGGCGCCACGAAGGAAGTCCTTGGAGCGGAGTTCGGCACGCCGGCCGCCCGCCAGGAGGCCATGAGGCGGTTCAAGACGGCCAGGATGGCACCCGGTTCTAACCCGACCGTGCTCTTCTCCGGCCTGCAGCAGTTGTTGGATCGCGCTTTGCCGACAACAGTTGCTGCCGCATCAGTTCGTCAAAGGTGTGCATCCCGCGCTTGGTGTCCAGTTGCGGTTCGCACGAGCAACTGGCCAGTTGCGTGTGGAGAAGCTGGTGCGTCTGGTCCGGGAGCTGCCCGGGGCACCACGTTGCAGTCGCAGGAGTACAGGGATGGTTCATCAGTAGCGAAACTGCTGACCACGGTTGACCAACTCACCGAACGGCTGGCAGCCGTGTGGACGGAATCGCGGAGGCACGCCCGAACCACCCGGTGCCACACCGGGGGC
>NW_008752335.1:4772-5410 GCF_000715545.1 Opisthorchis viverrini
ACAATGAAAAGAATTACAGCTTGTTTGTATCGTGTTCAGCTACCGTTGCAAGACATGGATTGTTTTTCCATCACAGTAGCGGCTTAGAGGCCGTCTGGTAAAGAGCGAAGGAATTTGTATAAAACCGTAGGGATTCTCAGGCCTCCTGGACCCATCAAGATGGCTTGACGAACTTTTGCACGATAGATGCACAGGACGAATAAAAATACGTCATCCAGGGTACACAGGTGAGATAGGTATGTGGTCGTCTGTCAACTCAAGCACATTGCCAACATTCCATTTTTTTCTTGCTCAATGTGAGCACTGTTGAGAACATTTGTCACATTCAAACCATCGACTCTGAATAAGTTCTCATGCAGCCCGTTAGAAACCCATAGAATGCATAGTGGGAGTCGTTGTGACGGTGACGGCTTGTCTACCAAGCAGTCAGGTATGAGGTCGTTCGCAGTCGTCCTTTTTGACAGTTGTATTCTTACGACACTAAGTGTTGCGGTGATTTCATCCTGTAAGTGAAGCCAATCTATGCTGAAAAACCGAGAAGCACTTTCCAGCTGTTTCATCCTTATTGGGAATCATCAGCAGTGCGCATCTCACGAAACTCCGAAGAGTCTCGAACCCGCGACCTCCCGGCTAGTAGT